>NC_132898.1:2670440-2862940 GCF_030463535.1 Salminus brasiliensis
ATGTTTCTGTAAACACATTTAGAAACAGATTGTCTTGTGTGATTTTATTTGTGTGTTTGTGTGTGTGTGTGTGGGTGTGTGTGTTTGTGTGTGTGTGTGTGTGTGTATAGAAACTGAATAAGTTAGAATGTGCTTTCTTGCTGAATGTATGCACTGATGGTTTTTCTTTAGGGTGATATTTTAATCAATGGAAATGATGCGAAAATCATAGAACGAAACCTGCAGTTCATCTCGGGGATTGCTCACGGGATCGACAAGGTCCTTGAGCCGCCTAATATAGGAGCACACTGCGACGACTTCGCTAGCACTGAGATTAAAGTAAGAGATTATGTGAGAAACATGGTGGTGTTTAATTTTCAGAGTCTCCTGCAGATTATCTACAGATGCTGTTTTTTACCAAAATATCTGGTGATTTCAGCTTTCAGTCAAGCTAAGCATCTGCAGGGCATCTGCTGTGGCCTTTCAGAATAAAGTGGCACCGAATGCTAAATTTAAAAGGACAGCTTTAAGGAGAGTGTATGTATTTAATGAGTATTTGCTCCTTACAGGGCCGCTGTGGGAGCTGTCTCCTGCCACCCATTTGTCCTTATGGAAGCGAGGATACAGTAAGTACACAGTAATTACAGTATTCTTCTTAACGTCACTATAGTCACTTAGTTCGCACGCAGTACTTCTACTGTGCTGTTTTGCCCAAACATCCACAATTCAGCACCTCAGCAGGCAGATGGGCCTAAGCGCGGCCTACGTGCCCAGTACTGTTCTATATAACGAGCAGGATATTTTATATATTGTTAAAATTAGACAGAATTCCTGTACTTCTGAAATCGTGTAGCCACTGTTAAGTCATAACAATCAGGGCTCATAAATTGTTTTCAATACAACAATAAATGCTGAAAATTATTAATTTATTTTTTTATTTTTTTATTAATAAATGTTTCCCTTTTTCCCCAATTTGGTTCTACCTGTTCGTAGCTCCCCCTAGCACTAGCAATGCTCCCGACACTAGTGGGTAAGGATTTAACACACGTCTCCTCCGATACATGTAAAGCCAGCCACCACCACTTTTCCAACTTCTGCTGATTCGGCATAGCCAGGCAGCCGACACGCTTAGGGAAAAGCGCCGGAAAGTTTCCCACTATCCCAGAGTGATGAGAGGAGAGAGCGCCATCTACCCACCTGGAGAGAGCACGGCCAATTGTGCTCTCTCTGACTCCGGCTGCCGATGGCAAAGCGGCATGGCTTGCGATTTGAGATAATCTGGAGTCCTGATCAAGCCGGAGTCGACAATGACATGGGAAATCTCTCCTGAGAGAAACCTTGACAGAACCCATGACTCAGGAGGGGACCCCGTTCTCCTTGGGCCACTTTAGGGATGAATAGACTAGAAGAGCATAGTTAGGTGTGCCTGTATTGATTATTAAAAAATATATATATTTTTTTAAATTAATTAATTAATTAAGGATATAAAGGTCAGGTGGAGGGGCGTCTCCAGTCACTCCCTCCCGTAGGACTATTGTTCACCTACAGGATGATCATCAGGACACTTTAATATTTACTATAAAATGTAATAATGTGGACAGAGGTTGGGACAGTTTTGTGAGAGTTAACACTGTGCTCATGTCTTTCCTCACCAAAGAACAGAACCAGCTTCTGCAGACCACATTATCACTATGGCTACGGTCGTCACTCTGTGTTTAATCACATGCCCAGCTATGGCCTCAGTCCTTTCCGCTATCGGCCGTACCACGTGGGCTGCAACCGGGTGTGCAAGAAAATGACATGGCTTTCCAAGTGCTGTAAGAACCACTACGGTAGAGACTGCCAAGGTGAGAATGAAAACCAGCGCCTGTATTGAGTATCGTCACTGTCACGTATTTAAATGAAATTCATTTTGGAGCATTTCTATTGGTCCAGTCATCATAGAATTCTGATACAATGTAAAGAACAGATTCAAGTCACATCAAAAATTGAGATACGTGTTTTTTTTTCTTTTCTTCTTTTTTGCATTTCAGTGGAACACTTTATCACAGATATCATATCAGAAAGCCCAGTTTTGGTCTCCTCATTTGGTCAGATTAGCTTCCATAAGATCCCATGGTGACATCATGTGTCACAGCCCCTTGTGGGAAGTTTCTTACAGCCCTTTGTCCTTCCCTAAGTGACACATGCTGAACATCCTGGATGCATCACAGGACACATGACCTCATTTCATGGATTATTGATTAGTTCTTGAGACAAAACCTGATCATTTTAAACGTGTATTTTTTGCATCTGAAAAAAAAAACCTTTAACCAATCGCTAATAAGTGGAGTTATGGCATCACTAACTTTTGGGAGAAGGGCCTCGCCCCAAACTGCTCCTCCTGGCCCTTTAAGCCCCTTATATACCCCCCGTGTCTCAGTTCAACTCAACAAACGTTGCACCCACCTCCACCACGTCTCCTCCCTTTCTTCCATCACGTACCACACCAACTTAGGGGGCAGGCTTCACACACAGACCACAGGAAAGCCGTCCCGGGCTCCAAGCCAAAATATCCAATGAGTCTGCCGTCCCGTTCCACATCAGGGCGTGGTCCGCACTAGCAAAAATGTCAAAATGATGAATTACAACATAAGAGGATTTAACCTTTTCACTGATGGAATAATTTCAGACAGTGTTAAACGGTCTGGGCTCCTGTGGGTTAAATCACCTGTGGTTTCTTTTCGTTCTAGCGTGTCCGGGGGGCTTGGAGGCACCGTGTGGAGAACATGGGGCTTGTGATGATGGGCGGTTTGGCAGAGGCACCTGCAATTGTCACGCTGGGTTTAATGGAACAGCGTGCGAGTTGTGTCTTCAGAACCACTACGGGCCAAACTGCACAGGTCAGTTCAGCTTAAAGCCTCTGTCCAACCTGCCGCCACACACTCTCCGTGCATTCAGTGTGTGTGTGTGTGTGTGTGTGTGTGTGTGTGTGTTTCTCTGTAACTGACTAAAAACTTAGACGGTCCATTATAGATGCCTCAACTAGACGCTCAACTAACTTCAACTAGGGTCAGGTTTTGGGCTGAGGTTAGGGTTAGGACCAGGGTTAATGTTCGGTTTTAGATTGAGGTTAAGGTTGAGATTAGGACCAGGGTTATGGTTGGGTTTGAGTTGAGGTTAAGGTTAGGATTAGGGCCAGGGTTAGGTTTTAGGTTGAGGTTAAGGTTCGGATTAGGACCAGCGTTAAGGTTCGGTTTTAGATTGAGGTTAGGTTAGGGTTAGGGCCAGGGTTAAGGTTCGGATTAGGACCAGCGTTAAGGTTCGGTTTTAGATTGAGGTTAGGTTAGGGTTAGGGCCAGGGTTAAGGTTAGGATTAGGACCAGCGTTATGGTTCGGTTTTAGATTGAGGTTAAGGTCAGGATTAGGGCCAGGGTTAAGGTTAGGTTTTAGATTGAGGTTAAGGTTAGGATTAGGGCCAGGGTTAAGGTTAGGTTTTAGATTGAGGTTAAGGTTCGGATTAGGGCCAGGGTTAGGGTTAGGTTTTAGATTGAGGTAAGAATTAGGACTAGGGTTAGGTCTTGGGTTTAGGTTAAGGGTAAGGATTAAAGTCAGGTTAAGGTTATGGTTGGGTTTTGAGTTGAGGTAAAGATTAGGATTAGGGCCAGGGTTGGGGTTAGGTTTTGGGTTGAAGTTAAGATTAAGATTAGGATTAGGATGAGGGCATCCTTCAGCATTCTTCACCATTATACCTCTGCTTGCAGCCTGTAACTGTACTGCTCACGGAAAGTGTGATGACGGACTGGACGGCATCGGCAGCTGCTTCTGCCAGGAAGGCTGGACAGGAACGTGGTGCGAGTCTAAAATTGGTAAACGCCCAAACGCCTGACTCCACAGCAGTGAAGATCTAATCTGAGGTTCTGACAGTCACTAATGAGCTGATTCTCTTACCGTGGTTTAACAGAAGTCAAGCCTGTTTGTTCCCCTGCGTGCGACTCGAACGCAGTGTGTCTGCCTGAGAACCAGTGCGAATGCGTACCTCCATACGAAGGAAATGGCTTCAACTGCACAGGTGGGTCTGAGGTACAGGTGCGGGAAAGGTGGAGTAAACACCTGTGGCCGTTTAGATTCAGAATCTGTGTGTACTGAGGCTGGGAGTCGACTCACAGCATTGGAAAAACTTTGGACTCGATTCCACACAGCAGCGTTCCACATGATTCATATGGCCAAAAGTATTGGGACACCTGCTCATTCATTGTCTTTTCTGAAATCAAGGGTATTAAAAAGAACTGATCCTGCTTTTGTTGGAGTAACTGTCTCTGCTGTCCAGAGAAGAGGGCTTTCTACTAGATTTTGAATGAGCATTGCTGTGCGAATTTGATTGCATTCGGAGACAGGAGCATTAGTGAGGTTAGGATGTCGGATCATCACCACTCCACCATCACTCATCAAAAGCACCATCCATCATTCCAGAGAACACAGTTCCTCCACTGCTCCACAGCTCAATGCTGGGGGGCTTTATACCCCTCTCTAGCCCACGCCTGGCATTCGGGATGGTGCCAATAGGCTCAACGGGTTTATCTGCACCTGCTCTTCCAGTGCTCCTTCACAAATGAAGGGTAATAACAGGAAGTTTGTCCACCTTACCTGCAGAAACAGCCTCTACTTTGGGAACGCTTTACACTAGATGTTAGAACATTGCTGTGTGGATTTGATTGCGTTTAGCTATAAGTGAATTAGTGAGGTTTCATTAGTTCTGCTTCTCCAACTCCATCTAGATGGATGTATTGGATGGAGCCTTGAGAATGCAGTTTCACTGGTCCACGGCCCAAAGTCCCATCCAAGATATGAAACTAGAGTTACTGCCATTGTATTGCAGCACATTCCTACATAATAAATGAACGGCTCATCCATCATTCATTACATTTTGTATTGTTATTATGTGTGTTTATTCTAATATTAGTGTTTTAATGCCCAGATAAGGCTAAGACGTTTCACAGGGGGCTAAAATGTTTGGACAGTACTGTATATCTGCACCTTCCACAGAACTCCTCTGGTTGTTTCATTGGGCTTCTGATCATTGCTGAGAGTTTGGTGTTTTTTCCTGCTCTAGCTCCTGATCTGTGCAGTGAATATAATGGAGGCTGTCATGCTGAGGCTGACTGCTCACAGACGGGGGTCAGCGTCACCTGCTCATGTAAAGCGGGGTACACCGGAGATGGCAATGCCTGCTCCCCTATCAACCCCTGCGTAGAGAACGTTAATGGTGGATGTAGCGATTTTGCTGACTGCATTTTCATTGGTCCCGTGAGTACTATTCTTTTTTTTACATTGATTTTATTAAAACCCACTGTAACACATGGCCTCGATTGCTTTAATAATATAGCAACCACATACGGCATGATACAGTACACCAATCTTCAGGGGGCAGCTGATTTATTATTAATAATGATGTTAATGACATTTTTTTTTCTGCAAAGCAACACAGTTTGTCAACAGTTGGCAATGGTTGCCAGTAACGTCACAATTAAATATTCCTCACTATTGGCTTTTGATAACTTGCTTAAGCTTTTTTGGCTTTGTTTACACTGCAGATTTTAAATCAGATTTTTAGATTGAATTTCTAGATTTCAAGTTACGACTGACTGAATTTGATGTCAGACTGCAATGTGTAGTTTGTTCACAGTAGGCAGTGGTTCCCAAGCAATATAATGATTGAAGATTACTCTATCAATGGTGTTTAATAACATGTAATAACTTTTACATTTCTTAGCTATTTTGGCTTTGTTTATACTAAATATTAATGGATTAATAATTTTTTTGGCTTTGTTCACACTGCAGATTTTTTAGGATAGCAAGTTACAGCTGACCAGTAGACTGTATTGTCTGGCAACATAATATTTAAAGACTACTCTATTAATGGTTTTTAATAACTGGCAATAACTTAAAATAAACTAAATAAACAAGAATTTTTGGTTTTGTTCACAATGCAGATTTTAATTCTGATTTTTTGATTCTGAAGTTACGTTTTTAGATTTCGAATTTCAACTGACCAAATCTGATTGGTGTGGTCAGTAGTGTAGTTTGTTCACACTTGGATGTGGTTCACAAGCAACATAAAGATTAAAGATCTTTAATAATGTCGGATTTTTAAACTTAGTCAAGTTACATCTGACCAGTAGACAATAGAGCAACATAACAATTTAATGCTACTCAGTTGCTAGTTTTTGGTTTTGTTCAAACAGCAGATTTCAATTGAGATTTTTAAGTTACGTTTTTAGATCTGATCGGTGTGGTCAGACTGCAGTGTAGCTTTAAATAACGTAATAAATGACATAACTTATCTTAGCTGTTTTGGCTTTTTTCACACTACAGACTTTAATTCAGATTTATTTCAGAAATGAACTTATAAGATGTCAAATTGCAGCTGACCTTATCTGACTGGTGTGATCAGGCTGTAGTCGCAGTTGCTCTCACATCCACATTGGTCGCCATGGTAACAACAAAGATTATGCTGACTAGGCAAAGCAAGAAGATCTGAGCTGCCGGTCTGAACAAAACCTTTGATGTGACATCTAAACGAATCACGAATCACTCTCTGACCAATTAATGAACCAAATGACTTGGTTTAGTGACGTCACAAAAACCAACACAAACACACACACACACACACACACTATATTTGTCTATTCAAGCGCTCTAAATGGTTCACATTCACACTGAAGCCTTAATCTAAGTGTGTTAGCCTGGGCTGCTTTTAAATGAGTGGCATTATCAATCAGAATAGAGCTCATTTACATATATCAGTTCAAAAGTCAAGACCAGTGACATCACAGATTTCACGATTTCACCGAGTGTGTTATTATCACCTGTCAGAACGAGAGGCGGTGTGAATGCCAGGATGGGTATGTGGGAAACGGAGTCCAGTGCCTCGAGAAGGTGGTGCCTCCTGTTGACCGTTGTCTGGAGGACAATGGAGGTTGTGACCCCAAAGCCATCTGCAAAGACTTGCATTTCCACAGTAAGTCTTTACTGCGGTGCTCTGGTGGTTACTGGATGTTCTGGAATCCAGACACTTCAGGGCTTCATGTTTTTGTGCTTCTCTGAAAGATTAACATATTCAGATTCTGAGACATTAAGTAGGCTAGTGTGCAGAATTGCTCTGAGCCATGATTAATATGCATGCTCTTGGTTAGATTAGGCCTCTACAGCTAATACTGTATCTTCTTCATGTTCAGGACTTCTAAATGAGGTTCTCCAATAATGAGAAGAGTACGAATTAAGTGTGTGTCCATCTACAAATACTGTGTTGGATTATCTGGACAAATGACTGCAACACATTTTGATTAACTCTTATAAATAGTTGAATAGCTAGTTAATAGTTAAACCAGAGGTTCCCAACCCTGGTCCTGGAAAACCAGCTCCGCTGCCTGGTAGGGGTGTACGAAAAAATCAGTATAGCGAAGTATCGCAATATTATGTTTTGCAGTGCTGCATTGATTCTCACAAAATCAATATCAATAGTCTTTTAGTTTTCCTTAAATTTGATTTATAGAAATTACAATAAATGGCTTTGCTGACAGTATCATAATGTATTGCAAAATATTGAATCATTACCGCTGTATCATGATGTATCATATCGCCAGGTTCTTACTAATACAGCCCTACTGGCCTGCACATTTGAGGGGTTTCCTGCTCTGATGTTGGATATTGGATCAGTGTTGGATCAGTGTCCCATCACTCCTCCAGTGCATAGCAATCAGCCATTACAATAACACCACCTGCCTAATACTGTATTAAGTAGGTCACTCTATGTGCCGCCAAAACAGATCTGACTCGTCAACTGATATTAGCAGCAGGCACTTTATTGCAGTCCTGTACATTGTGAGATGGGGCCACCTTGAGCACCAATGAGCCATGGGCGCCCATAACCCTGTCACTAGTTTACCAGTGATTCCTTTCTTGAACCACTTTTGGTAGGTACTGTCCACTGCATACCACTGGGAACATCCCACAAGACCTGCCTGATGTTTTACAGATGTTCTCAGATTCTTACACTTGCCCATTTTCCCTGCTTCAATTTCTGCCTCATCTGCCAGTGGTATTAATGTTATGGCTGATCGGTGTGTATGTGCTCCACACAACACGTAAGCTTCCAAACATGAGTTTTAGTGATCCTCACCAAGGCTGTTCTCTCGTTTCAGCCAAAACAGCAGGTGTTTACCATCTGAGGTCGCCAGCAGGGAAGTATCAGATGAACTACACCTCAGCAGAGGAGGCCTGCAATGCTGAAGATGCCACCCTCGCCACTCTCTCCCAGCTTTCTGATGCTCAGCAGGTAGACCAGCTTGGGATTTCCTTTTAATGATTTGCTATCATGAAATATGTGATAATATGTAATTATTGTTATAAGTAAATCATTAATACCGTCTACAGTTATTGTTGTTTTGCTGGTTATATATTACAAAGTTACACAGTAGAGTTTCTGTTACCTGGTAAAATCCTGTGTTTGATGCCGTCAGAGTCTCGGACACTGTGACCAAAACTTCCTAGCTGAATCTCTATTTCGCAATTTAATAACTATGTGGTGCAATATACATTCCAGAATTATTTAATTAACTACATTTAAGTTCTATTGTAATAATAATAATAATAACAACAACAATAATAATAATAATGCATCAGTAGGATTATGGCTGCATTTTGCAGATTCTGATTGCTGTTTTGTCAAACATTAATGATGCTAAAATACAGTACACCTATATTTAATGTATAGCTCTTTTATTGTTAATAAAGGTGGTAATAAACCATTCTTCTGTCAAGCAGTGTAGTATGTTAACAGTAGTCTATGGTTGCTGAGCAATATTATAGACTTTCATTACAGAATACCAAATGTAAGTCGATTGATTTTGTTTTGGCTTATTTTGCAGCTCAGCCAATCCAGTTTCACAACCAAAAGCCTGTGTTTAATAAAATTATAGTGTTTTTATTCCTTAAACAAATAAAATTACAAAATTGCGTGGGTAAAATGCGGTGTGGTTGTCTGCTTATTTTAATGAGAAAAGGCATTTTGCGGCATATACATACTTGTGGCATAGGAGTACTAATTAGACGGTCAATTGAGTACTGCATACTGTACCCTCATTAACTTAATGACTGCTCATACTGTGAGAAGAGCGTTAGTATTCGGATAGAGGTCGTTGTCGTAGCAGTACACAGTTCTCACAACACCCTGATGATTTCTCTCCTCCTAGCTGGGTATGCACTTGTGTGTGGCCGGATGGATGGATGGGAAGAAAGTGGGCTATCCGATACGGTTTCCTTCCGTGAAATGCGGCGACAACCATGTGGGAATAGTGCTGTACAAAGAACCGGTTGACTTGAGCAGCCCTTTTGATGCTTACTGCTACAGAATGCAAGGTACTTCAGAATAAGTGTGTCAGTGGAGTGTTTATGTATTGTAACAGTGTGCAATAACAAAGCTGTTGCTTCTCAGACGTGGAGTGTGAATGCGGCCCTGGATACATCGGCAACGGAGAGTTCTGCAACGGCAATCTAGCGTCCATCGTCGCCACCAACTCAAACTTCTCAGTATTTTACACTGTAAGTAGTTCATCCCTCATCCCAGTACATAAATTCACCCTGTGCGCAGGTACATTAATTGGACAAAAGTATTGGGGCACCTGCTCATTTAAATAGAAGAATGGCGCACCATCCATCATTCCAAAAAACTAAGTTCATCCACTGCTCCACAGCTCCTCAATGCTGGGGGGCTTTATACCCCTCTACTAGCCCACACCTGGCATTATTAGACAGCAAGGTGCCAATAGGGTCATGATGTTCATCTGCTCCAGAGAGTCCTATTCTATTGGCAGCACTTCTCTAGAAGAAACACATATAGTTTATGTCCTGGATTTTGTTGGTCATTAATGGTACACATTGTTCCCAATCAGACATTAGTAAAGTATGCTGAAGCTGCTGTGGAGGGAAAAGAGCTCCTAAACTTGTTGTCAACCAGGTCCTCCAATATCACACTCTTCGTGCCTCATGATGCGGGATTTTCTGGAAACGAGGTAAGCAGACTTTAATAAGAGTTGTACGCTACCCCCAGTGTTTTCAGTGTGCTCCACTGGCAGGCCTGCTTTTCTCATTTTACCATCTGAGCACTGACCTTCTTACTGCCGTTCCACCTGTGGTCAAACCTGTGGTCCAGGTCTTCTCTCCACAGCTGAATCTGAGACCCAGTCCAGTTTAATCTGCTGAGCTACAGAGTGCTGTCATGAGAGCCGCTGATCTCACGAGCAGCTGTAGCTGTTGTGGATTTGAGCGGGTCAGACCTCTTCCTGAACCTTACCGCTTCAGGTGTCTCTAGTTTCTAAGAGTCTACTGATGGTGTAGGAGACTGTCCACACCACACTCAGGCTTTATCTGGTGGCTCTGTAAAGGAAAGTGCTCCACTGTTAAGAGTTAGGATACTCTATCTGTGTTTCTGTGGTAAGGGTTGTTTATAATTTACATTATTTTTCAGTTTTTAGTTGATTTGTTTAGTTCATTTATTGCTTACCATTGTACGATTTGAGGTCACTGGACTTTGTACTGGACTGGAAAACTGGAAAAATTAGGACGTTCTAAAACGTTTAACCTGCTGTGTTTATTAACGCTGTTTTTATAAAAACTAACATCTGCGCAGTCCATGCTCCGCCCAGAGGACAGAGTTTTTCATAGCAACAATTTTTCATAGCAACTGTTGCTAGGTTGAACAAGCTTGGCAAAATCCTATTCAACCTAATAATGAGCTTCAACAGGGAGGAGACCCAGGCTGTAGAAGACCGAGGAACAGCTGGAGGGATTATTATATATCCCAGTTGGCCTGGGAATGCCTAGGGGACCCCAGGAGGAGGTGGTGGGGGTGGAAGTGGACAGGGATGCTGGGGCTTCTTTGTTTGCCCTGTTGCAATAGTGACACTGAACTGGACTGAGCAGATAAGATGACGATGATGATGACGAAAAAGAAAAATGGGAAAACAATAAAATACCCCCAAAATATTGATTCAACCTATAATAACTGAGTTTAGCTGGTTGCCGTTGGCAAATGGACAGTGATTGACCTGTGCAAGTTCAAAAACAGTACTTGCCAGTATTTACACACTGGATGTGTCCTCAACCCCTCGGTCACAGTGTGTAGTCGTCCCCCAGAGGCAATGGTTGACTGCCTGGTCTCAGTGCGGAAGGCTGTATGAGCAAATTACCGTTTTCAGTACCACAGTGAATATTTTACACACACACACAAAAATTTTTTAAATTAAATAAATAAATATAAGACTATATATAAGAATATATAAGACTTTGAATTTTTCTAACCTAATTTAAGGCTTTAAAGTTTAAGGCTTGTGACTAAAGAAAATATATTGATTAAGGTATAATTAGAAAAATTAACTAGAACATTTTAATTAGTTTATTTGGGAAAAGTACAAAAACTATACTTGAATAGAGTAATAAAAAGTTAAAATATCAAATGTAAATTGTTGACTAAATCATAAATCTAATTTGACAAAAACTAATAAATTTTGGTGTATTATAACAAATTTGAGTATTTTTAAGAATTTGGTCCAAGTATCTTTTTTTCTTTAGTGTATGTTAACTGAAGCCAAAGTAGTGCAGAGTCCAATCTCCAAGTTCCAAGCTGCTAAGATCACGTTGACGCCATCAGTTTCAGTTTCAGATGAGTGTACATTGAGAGAGTGATCTGGTGTACATTGTGTTCCTACTGTATTCTAAGTCTGTATTTTCTCGTTTCAGACTCTATCATGGAGGGACATGGAGTACCACATATCCACTAACAACAGCCTCCATTTCTATGATGATCTAAAGCACAACATGGCGATCCCATCTCGACTGGGCTATGAGCTTGTAGTAGTGATAGCCTCGGATAACAAAACTGAGGCTGAGGTAAGTCCAGCTGCACTGGTCAGTATGTTTTGTAGAATAGTTATAAATCTATCTTTTTAAGCACATTTGAATTCAGCAAATCTTAAAAATTGGGTTTCCTTTGTTATGTCTGATGTATGCAAGTGTACACTGAATTGACAAAAGTATTGGGACGTCTACACATTCCACCTGCAGGAGCTTTTATGACCTCCCATTCTAAACCCAAAGACATTAGTAGGGAGGTCTGGAGCTCTGCTGCAGTTACTGAGTCAGTTGGAGGCTTTTCTGCACTCTGCTCTGAGCTCAGCACTCGGCCCTGACCCCGCTCTGTAACTTTATGTGGTCTGACAGACACTCTGTGGCTGAGCTGCTCTCTGTGAGCTGTTCCTCCTAAACTCTTCCACTGTTCAATAATAACACCACTCACAGCTGATGGAGGAAGATCTAGGAGGGAGGAAATTTCACCAGCTGACTTGTTGTTGGTGCAGCGGTGTCTCCTATTACATACAGAACCACGCTGGAGTTCAGTGAGTTCTTTAGAACCTCCCGTTCTTTCACTAATGTGTGTAAGAAAGGGCTAGAGGCTTGATTTTATACACCTGTGGTTTAAACAATTCTGTGTGTCCCAATACTTTTGTGTATATATTGAAATTCCCAAATATCTGTTTGATTATATATATATATATATATATGGTTTTATAGCAGGTACTGATTATTTCTTAGAGGTTATTGGATAATAATAAGGTCTTATAAACTGAATCACTGCTGTTTAAGGGGTTAATTATGGTGTATCCCCACAGGATTCTCCTCCACTGAAACTGGTGAATAAACAAGTGATATTAGACTGGGATATTCCAGCCATTAATGGGTTAATCCACGTCATCCAGGGGCCTCTACGAGCACCTCCTGTCCCTGTAAGACTCTATTTCTGCTCAAGATTACATGGTTTTTCAGCGTCACGTTGCTAAACAAACGTGTGTGTTTATTTTCATTTGCAGGTCACACACTCAACTCCATCAGCGGTCCACTCGCCGTCCAGCACACCAGCTGTGACCACCGTGCTGCTCATCATTTTTATTGGGGGCGTTGTTGCTGGAGTGGCGTATTATTTCCTCAAGCATAAGAACGATGCCTTCCGCTTTCAGTATTTCAAGGCAAGTGCATCTGAACACACACACACTTATACTCTGACCATGTTTATAAAAGAATCAGGGACAACATATTATATGGAATTCATACAGTTGGACCTGGCTTGTAACTCATCCACTTACTCACATTTGGCAGGTGAGAATTCACCACAAGGAGGCGCTATTACTACTCGTTTCGCTTTTTGGTGCTTCACATCAAAAAGGCTGAAAATGACTTGAAACGAAATCTTATTACATAAATGTTAACGTTAAAAACTACTACTACTACTACTACTAATAATAATAATAATAATACTTTTGAATTTCTGCAAAAGGTACACTATAATGACAAAAGTATTGGGACACCTGCTCATTTATTGTTTCTTCTGAAAGAGTTTATCCTGCTTTTGTTGAAGTAACTGCCTCTACTGTGCACTGTGCAGAGAAGAAGGCTTTGCTGTAAGGATCTGATTGCATTTAGCACATTCAACAAGAGCATTAGGATTAGGGTGCCCTTCCACTACTTCACAGCTCAATGCTGGGGGGCTTTATACCCCTCTAGCCCACACCTGGCATTAGGCAGCATGGTGCCAATAGGTTCATGATGTTCATCTGCTCCAGAGAGTCCTATTTTATTGGCAGTACTTCTTCTCTACAGGGACTAGACAAGCTAAGAACTGCACAATAACCTTAATAGGAACAATAATAAAATAATAATAATAATAATAATAATTAACCATTATCACACTAAATTACAATATTCAGGTGATCCCTTTAAGTTTTTTTTTATCCTGACCAGTCACTGAAGCTTCACATGATGAATGATGTGTTTAATATACTGCAAGGCACCCAGTATAATGGTCTATTGTCTATATCAGCCCCATATAGCCACCCCCACTAGCAGTATCACAGAGAGGAAGCCTGAGGCTGTAGCCAAGCAGGGCAAGGTAACCTTGAACTTTATCAGTTAATGAGCGCACACTGCAACACTGCAGCTGTGAGTAATCTTGTTAGAAGCAAACGCTAAGGGCCCAACTAAGGGCCGTAGTGAACTAATGAGGGGAGGGGTGGGGGGCGGGGCGGGGCAATGGCCCTTAAAATCAGAGCACCAAGCTTGAGAAAAGGCACGGTATTGAAACTGCTAGAACAGTCTGAAGACAATAACATTCATTAAACTGTATTAAAGAGCTGTGAAGCAGAAAAGGGTTTAGGATGCAGATTCACTACTGCACCCAGAAACACCGTGGGCTTGATTTTACAGATCTTTAGGGTGAGCCATCAAGCTTGATTTAGGGGGGCGTGTTGGGGTGTCTTTGTTATCATAAGAACGAGAGAAGTTTGCCTTCCGCGGCTCAAAACTCTCAAAAGTCATGTACTAAGTCTCTTAATTAATCAGAGGTGTGTTTTTTTTGGGCGTAACAAGAAGTAATAAACCAATCAGCGTGTCTCTCGCTCATTTATTTTGGTGGATTGCTATTTCAGTGGTGTAAAGCGTGGGGGGCGCCGGGCTGCACGCACCTCTGTTGACAATTCACCGCCAAGATAGCAACGAACGTCTGACTGTTGGCGTCTTCTCAGGTTGTTTTCAGTCAGTGGAAAACTCCTGTGTTTTCTGTTGCCAAGATACACAGAAATACACCAGAAACTGACCTGAACACCCCTCATTTCGAGACCACCGTGCCCATCAGTGTAGATATATTCACAACAGTGCTGCTGTTTAAACGACGCAGGTGGAAAGCGTGAAGCTAGACTGTTGGCAGGGTGAGAGACAGGGCCCTGTGTGTGTTCATCATTTGTTCATTTTCACCAATCTGAGGTTGTTTAAACATGCAGGTGGGGGGAACTGCTGAATTCACTGTGTTCATTATTGCTGAGGTACTTTCTAAATGAACCACAGCTCCAAAAGGGTTAATACTTTGACTGCAGACAATAGAAAAAGGAAAGGAACAGTCTATTGATTCTGATTGATACAGTATATTGATTCTGGTGTTGAATATCTGGTAACCTAAGTCAAAATCGTGAGCACTAAAATGTGACGACATGTATGGATGGATTGAACAACTGACTTTTGTATCTTCAACAGAATGACGATGAAGATGGTGCTTCTAAGAAGACTGGTGGGAAGCCTGCAGTAGTCTCCATACCTAACCCTTTATACAGTGGCTACAGGGCATTCGCAGAGCCTTTTGGGGTACGTGCTGGACATTTTTTTTTTTTTGAGCGTTGAGTAGGACAGAGTTTCTGCACTTTACACAACCAATGCTAATGGTGTGATATTGATGCTAATGCTGCAATATCAATGCTAACGCCGCGGTAGTGTTCCTAGGCCAGACCGGTGGACACCACGGTAGCAATGCTAACGTCATTGTAGAGATGATAATGCCAACTTCAGCTTACCTAAGATTACAGCTCCTCTCAGCAGCACAGATACTTGTTAGCTTTCTGGCTAAATGTAGCCCTCAGACCATCAGTACCAGACAATCTCTCACTCACTGACTGAGCTAGTCAGGAGGTGGAATTGCCTCTTCTAGGCAACAAAAAACTAGAAAACAGAAAGACTGGGAGCCGTTCTAAAGACAGGCCAAACTAAAGAACTAAAGAACATCTAGAACCGAGAACAAAGCCACATCACCACAAACAAAGCCAAGCAAGGAACTAGAGGTATGAATACACTGAACAAGAAACAGACGGACAAGAAACACCTGGGAGCAATGATGAGGGGGAGTCGTGAGTAACAGAGCCAGGTCTGTTAAGCATTAAAGCACTGACGGGAGGTGAGTACAGTTCTGGCCTTGCGTCTACTCCACCAGTGGGTCGCAGGAGGCAGTAACGTAAACACGTGAACCAGAATAGCTCTGAAAATACCACTTCGCTGGCAGCTTTCGAATGCCTTGGTTTCTGGCCACAAAAACAGCAACTGGCCCAAAATGGGGGAAATTGGCTCGCGCCCAAACAAAGCAGCAGTATGCTAGCAGTACAACCACCAATCCACGCTCGTATCTGCACCAAAAAACATCTGCATGAATCCAACAAAGCATGAATCAGGTTCATATCAGAACTGTGCCGACCTGTTCGTTTGTTCAGTACCGGATAATGAACACACTCTTCTCTGTCTGTGTTTCAGGAACCAGAGCAAGCTGAATCACCTGCTACGGGTGTAGCAAACCCTCCAAACCTCCTCGACTAGCATCCAAATGACGATGCATGGGACAAAACACACACACACACACACACACAGATCACCAATTTGATGCAAATTTTTTACAAAAGTGTGATTTTTACATGTAATCTTTATATCAGCCTTCTAATTAAAGGGAAATCCACCAACCAAAAGCTTCTCCTCTTAAATCCACATTCTCAAAGTTTACTGCTGGATCTCAACCTTCTTATGCTGATACACAGTTCAGCTGTTGTCTATAGGAAAACTGAAGAAGATTGAATTGATAGTTTTTATTATTTTCTTCTGCACTAATTCCCCAGTAAACGCAGATACACTTGGTCCTGGTCGACTGACGTACTTGTTCTTAAAATTCCTACCTGTTATAATATCACTGTAAATCGTCACCAAAATAGTCAAAGTAAAATAAGTGAGTTCATTCCAAGTCATTTTTAATTAAAAAAATGTATCAGATTTTTCCATTTTTAGGCAAGGCCAGGCCTTGCTCTCTCTGGGTGGGTTGATGGCACTTTCTCTGCACATCACTCTCAGTGTGATGTTGGTCAGCACAGGTGTCTGTTAGCTGTTAGCAAGTTAAGACCCAAAGCCCCAAACCTTATGTTGGCTGGTGCTAAACGCAGGCGACCCTCGGGCCTAGTGGAGCCCATTTGGCCACTGGACCGCTCTATTTTCCCAGGCTTTCCTTCGGCAGTTGTGATGGTGGAACTTCACTCGTGGCTGAAAATGCAAACATTGCAAAACATTGAATAATCACGACTGTGATAATGAGCCACCTCGGCCACCGTCTGCCATGAGGATATTGATCACTATTGATCGGTTGCTGAGGTAGAAGGTAGAAGATGAAGCAGATACATCACTGGCTTGGTGAAGGAGGAGGAAGTACTTCTATAGCATCCATCTGTCTGACCTTAAAGAATTCCATTAATATTGGCTTATTGATCAAAGGGTTGTGGGTTCAATACCTAGATCCACTAAGCTGCCCCTGTTGGATCACTGAGCAAGGCCGTTAACCCTCTCTGCTCCAGGGGTGCTGGCCCTGCGCTCTGACCCAGGCCTTCTGAGCTGGTTTATGTGGAGATGATTTAATGATATGAGAATAATGACAGTAACTGTAATACAACTGTAATACTGGAGCCCAGCTGAGATCTTCTCTGGTGCATCTACGTTGTTTTAGCTACAGAAATCGATGACTGGTTTTAGACCCAAGGTATCAAGATGATTTCTGTCCCATTGTAAAAAGCTACTGATAGCCCCTCCCACCATTTGGCAGAATAGGATCACTTCACAGCTCTTAGTCTGAAGCAAATCAACACCAACGCTTGCCTCGCCTCGACCATCTGGAGCTTGATTTCTCACCTCACCATAATGCCTTTGATTAGAAGTGTGTAAAAAGTCATGCCAGCTCACAGTCAACAGAGAATAATCCAACACTCTGGGCCTGACATGTAGCAGCTGTTCCCTCCGTTGGCCAATCGGGTCTCTAAGTAAACTCGGTTTTCCATCAATCTGTGAGTTGTTGGTGATTATTCGGAAGTTCTTGAAGAAACCTGGTCAACTGTGGTCTGATGTGGACCAAGAACATCATCACCAGGTCATAGAAGACTCTAGCATGACTCTAGGGTCTTAGAAAGTGTCACATTCCAATGGCACCAACTGAGGAGCTCAGATTCCACATACGGTTTCCACAAGGCAGATTTCCGTCCACATTATTCCCATAGGAATGAACTGCAGAACCCTGAAGGCAAAAGTTTGAGCACCCCTCTTATAATACAACACTGCAACCATATGCAACCTGCTAATATCCTAACAACCACTCAGAACACCAGGGATTCTATATCGACCACCTTGATTAGCATAGCAACCGCCTAGCACCACCCTGGCAACCCACCGATGTGGCATAGGTTCTAACTAGGAGGACCCTGATAACAGGAAGGCATCATCCTTGCATACATCTTGAACACAATTGCAACTGCTCTGCAACTGCATAGCAACTACTTGGAACAGCATAGCAACCAGCTGGAACACCAGATAAACTGCTTAGCAACAACATAGCATCCACTTGGAACAGCAGCCAGCAACCAGTGACCAATAGCAGCTAGCAACTGCATAGCAACCATGTAGCAATATTCTAACAACCACTTGGAACACCAGGGATTCTATTACAACCACCTTGATTAGCATAGTAACCAACTGGCACCACCCTGGCAACCCACCAATATGGCATAGGATATAGCTAGGATATTACTAAACATAAGGCACTTTATCTTTATCACACATCTTTACAACCATCTTGAACACAATAGCAACTGCATAGCAACCACAGCAACAAGCAGCCACTTCAGACAAAATAGCAACCACTTGAAGCAGAATAGCAGCTAGCAACTGCATAGCAACCACGTAGCAATATCCTAACAACCACTTGAAATACCAAGGATACCATGACAACCATTTGGAATAGCATGGCAACCACCTAACACCACCCGACAACCTATAGATAAGCACAGCAACTAGCTAACAGCACCCCACCAACCATCATAAAACGGCACAGCATAGCGACTACTTTGAAACAGCATATCATCCACTTGCAATAGCATAGCAACCACCTGTGACACCATAGCAACTGCTTAAAAACATCATATCATCCACTTGGAATAGCATAGCAACCACCTGTGACACCATAGCAACAGCTTAGAAACATCCTATCATTCACTTGGAATAGCATAGCGACCACCTGTGACACCATAGCAACTGCTTAGAAACATCATATCATCTATTTAAAACAGCATGGCAAATAGCAATTATCTGGAGCAGAATAGCAACCGCCTAGCAACTACATAGCAACCATCTGGGATATCACAGTAACTGCTTAACAGCTGCACAGCAACATTCACATAACGATCTTCTGGGACACCAAAGCAACTGCTTAGCAACAGCATTACAATCACTTGGAACAGCACACTGACTGCCTAGCAACTCCATAGCAACCAGCCGGTGATTGCCTAAGCTGTGCAAACACCCAGGATTTACTTCAGGAAATGCACCTTCCTATTTTTCTCCTCTTCTATAAAGACGATGGACAACAGACAAAGCTTCCGTCCCGCAGCGGAACCTCCGTTCTTCAGCCCAGTACTGATGACCGGCGGGCTGATCCGCTCACCGGTTCAGTAAAGTGGGTCAGGTTTACTGACGTCTCCAGCAAAAAATAGCAACCACTGAAACCCTGTCACACCAGTGGACCTTTAGGGCTGTGTCCCAATTGTGCACTGCACACTAACACACTACAACAGCATGGCCTGGCCTGTAGCAACTATCTGGAGCAGAATAGCAACCGCCTAGCAACTCCATAGCAACCACCTGGGATTTTCTAGTAACTGCTTAACAGTTGCACAGCAACCACCTTACATTCACATAACAATCTTCTAGGACACCAAAGCAACTGCTTAGCAACAGCATGACAATCACTTGGAACAGCACACTGACTGCCTAGCAACTCCATAGCAACCAGCTGGTGATTGCCTAAGCTCCAAAACTACAATTTTCACCAATGGATGTGAAGGGCTGCGTCCCAATTCTGTACTGCACACTATCCCATATAGCATTAATAATGTAGCTTTTTGGCAGGTTAGTACACACAATACTGTTTTCTACTAACAGGAAGTGATGAAGCGTTGCTATGCCAACATACACCACAATTTTTCTGGACGCCAGTAGCTCCTCCTGTCCTAGCGTCCACTGAAACTACTACTACTCCACGTCAAACCAACATCTCGTAGAAAGTCTTTCAGACGGATCAGTGAATGAGCGGGTGTCCCAATACTTTTGTCCATATAGTGTATAAAATGCGAGCAGCTTACATTAGCAGCTGCCAGACGCTAGCTAGACAGCTCTAGCTCAGGTTAGCTAGCTAATGGCTAGTTTGCTACAGAAACGGTCACAGCCTGAGGGCTAACTCCTTCCAAAGGGGACGTTATGAGCAAGGGTTAGGTAGTTATAGGTTGGGATAGTTAGCATTTGGCAGTTTAGCAGTTTTATGGAACAATAAACTGGATGGAAAATGAGCGAATGAACAAGAAAGGCGAACAAACATTGTAGGTGGGTTAAAAACAGTAATGTCCCACAATACCAGGATTAATATTTGGGTCTTTTGGTGGAGCCTTTAGAGCGAGCTGTGGCGTTTAGCAATCGGACTGTAATCTGGCAGCACACTCGTAGCTAATACTGTTCCAGCAGTGCACCAGAGAAAGTCCAATGTCCATGTTCTGCTACCTCCTCACTAATAAACGCTAAATATTAATCAGGGCGAACATAAATAATCCTTTTGTGCCAGCGCCTTAACATTAGCACCTTAACATGAACACTGGACATTAACACTGGCAAACGAGTTAAAAATGTATATATTGGCGTTTTTAAGAAACGGAGGCCGCTATCTGTTCACTTATGTTCCTGCACGTGGTGGAACCGGTCACTGGTTGAAATATGAATGGGAGTTCTCGTAACGCTCCCCACGCCGTCTGTTTACAAGCCTGACCTTCAGCAAAGTGAGCCGATCAGCTAGACGGTTATGCCGTGAGCTCTCTAAGGCCTTCAGACAGAAGGTTGGAGATGCAGAGGAGTCTGGGAAAGAGGTTTAAAAAGCTCTCAGTTATTTTCTGACCATCATGGCCAGGTCAGGACGTCCCAACAGGTCCTGAGCCCAAGAGTGGAGCAGCAGAGGTCTGCAGCAGTCCTAAAATGTCATCATGGTAACACGTAGCTCTCACCACAGCTGATGTGAAGTACAGCGTCTACCATCAGGAAGAGAAGCTGAAGTTGAGGTTTGCAGGAAGGAAACCCTTACTGTCAAAAATCAGGGCAGGATTCAATCAATCAAACATCCATGTTTAAATGTGTTCATAAGCTCAGTTTGAGGTCATGCAGAAAGCCTCCGCTGCCCTAAAGCAGTGCTCCGGCAGGCAGGCCGGCCGGCCCTCGTCAGGGCTGTGGGTGTCTGTCTATCTCCTCAGGTTGCAGTTATTTGCCTTTTAAAAATGGCTCCAGCCACGTGAAGCCAAACGGCCGGTGTGAATGCTGATCAGTGGGGAATTATGGGAGATGTAGTCCTCCCTCTGCAGCCATTTTGAGCCACAATACCTTCCCTGCTAATGCTTGGGCTTTGCGAGGATGCAACTGACTTGACAATCTTGGAAACCACTGTGGATGTTCATGAAATAGCCTTTGACTGTTACCATAGCCTACTGCCTCCATGCCCTGAGGGTTATCAGTAATAATTAATGAAATGATTTATTGGTGATTGGTGTGAGTGGTGTTTTATTAAGGCTTATTTTATTTTCTGAGAAGAAACCTGACTGTTTTATACCAGATTAGGCCGAGCTTCAGATTTGAGAGTAGAAATATGAAGAAATTCTCAGTTTTCTTTCAAAAATTAAACTGCAGAATAAAATTGACGACATTTGTGTTTATCACGTATTTTATCTGGAAACAATCCGATACTAGAACGCTCTATTTTCTTTCCAGTTCTAAAACTGATGCACATCTCTGGGACAAAGCTTTACGAGGCAACTCCCCGGGCTTTAGGACCCAGAGGCAGACCAGAAGCCAATAAATTCTGTTTGGCTTTCCTCTACAGTTCTCACCCTCATTTCCCATCCCCCCCCCCCCCCCCCCCCAAGCACTGAAAACCCCAGCTGAATGAATATCGCCGAGCCAGACGTCTGGGCAGCAATAAAAAAAATAGCTTATGGTTCACAGCAGCTCAGTGTACTCGCACGTCCTGAGGTCCAGTAAACAGGTCCTAATGGAGGATGAAAGCCTTCATACTGGTGTAAAAATGATGATGATGATGATGAAGATGATGGGGAACAGAACCGTTTACTGCAGAGCAGGAACACGGCACTAACTTAGAAGAGCCACGTGCAGATGTACGAGCAGCTACTCGCAGCCTGGAGTCTTCAAGGAGACGAATCCATTACAAAATGCTTGAGCAGCTCAGGCGGACGAGCAGCATTAGCTCTGCCACATGCTGGGAGATGCAGCAATGTAGGGGTCCAAGCACCTTATACTCAAAGGACTATTAAGGATTGGTAGGCCTCGAGTTTCTTGGTGGTCTGAGCAGTCATTTGGGCCTCCAAGCTCCGATAGGGGTCCAAAATCATCATGAACACTGCAAATGACTCAAGTTTATTGATTTTATGCCATAATATTAACATTAAATATGGTTTTACTCTCGTTTAGCATCTATTAACCTCTCATTTCTTACCAAATAAATGAGTAATCAAATTGATTTTCATTCTCACCTTCAAAATAAAACGACTAGAAATGAGCCCCCAGTTGTTCATAAACAGCCCCTGATAATGTCGACTAATGTAGTATTATACGTACAACAAAAATAACTTTTTTCATCATGCCTATCAACTACTTACAGTGAGGGATAACCAGGCTCAAGTACAGCTTCCAAACATGGTGGATGTAGTTTCACCAACAACTCACAGTGAGAGCTAGCCAGGCTAAAGTACAGCCTCCAAACATGGTGGAGGTAGTTCCATCAACAACTCATGTGAGAGCTAGCCAGGCTAAAGTACAGCCTCCAAACATGGTGGAGGTAGTTTCATCAGCAACTCACAGTAAGAGCTAGCCAGGCTTAAGTACAACCTCCAAACATGGTGGAGGTAGTTTCACCAACAACTCACAGTGAGAGCTAGCCAGGCTAAACCTACAGCCTCCAAACATGGTGGAGTTAGTTTAATCAACAACTCATGTGAGAGCTAGCCAGGCTAAAGTACAGCCTCCAAACATGGTGGAGGTAGTTTCATCAGCAATTCACAGCGAGAGCTAGCCAGGCTTAAGTACAGCCTCCAAACATGGTGGAGGTAGTTTCATCAACAACTCACAGTGAGAGCCAGCCAGGCTAAAGTACGGTCTCCAAACATTGTCTCGTGACGATCCTATAAACATTGTAGCACCCTCTACACTTCTTGTAGTGTATTACAGTCTGTAAGAATAAATGTGGACGATGTGAATGATTGAGAGCATTATAGAGCGCCCCCTACACTTCCTGTAGTGTATTACAGTCTGTAAGAATAAATGTGGACGATGTTAACGATTGAGAGCATTATAGAGCGCCCCCTACACTTCCTGTAGTGTATTACAGTCTGTCAGAATAAGCATGTGGATCATAAAAACAATTTAGAAAATTTAGCAATTTGCAAATTGAGCAAATTTAGGGTTTTTGCTCGAGTCAAACTGGCTGACCTGTTAAACCAGGTCACAGCAGGAACCCCATTGCAGCCTCTCTTCAGTTCAAAACCACCACACCAGTATTAATAGCAACCAGCGAAGCGTAGCTGCCATTTATGTGGCCTATGAAGGCTGACTGGCTCATGTGGTGAAACGGCTCTTAGCGAACCCAAAAGGTGAAGAAATTAAGACAGGAAATCTTTAAATATTTGAATTCACAACTTTTTAATATTAACTAAAGATACAACACTGACATTTACAGCTTTCAAGGTCACAGATTCAACTGCATGAAAATGACCAGTTGGTAACAAAAGAGATGACATGTGTTCTGAATGTTGGAGCAGCAGGCAGAGATCAGGCGGCATCCGAGCTGTTGCTGCAGCAGACTGAAAGAGGGCTGAAAAATAGAGACGATCATGACGGCAGGGCTGGAGCTTCTGATGTGACGGACCTCCTCCAATGCAACGGTCCAGTCAGTCAGGAGGAGTTGCCGAAAAAAGGTGGTTGCTGACATTTATGCTGCAATAGTCTTGGACTTTACATCCATATCTAAGCCCATCTAGCTATGTATACTGTAGAGAATCATTAAACTAAAAAATAAAAGAAAGAAGTTTATATATAACTCATTAAAAACAAACAAAAACAAACTCAGCCATTTTTAGCTCTTGTAAATGTTAGTAAACCCAGCATGTTTGTCACCCTGACAACATGGAAATGGCAAAAACAAAAAAAATATGTATAGTAGAGAACCATGAGACGAACAGAACTGCTGGAAAATTTAGAACCCCAGTGCTGGATTTTTTTTGGCTGCAGTTTCCAATGACCAAGGAGCGAGTTCGAACCTCACCCAAGTCAGACAGACAAAACATCTAGATGGAACAGGGCTATACTCGGGTGTGGTCTTCAGTGAGGGAACTCTGAAGATGTGGGTTGATATGGTTTGCTAATGCAAGCGTAGCCCCAGGTTATCGAGGTCTAATGTCAAATACACAATAAGTGGGAATGCTAGTGGCAACATCGTTATCGTTAAGCACCAAAATACCAGTGTTGGCACGTAAAAGATTTGGGGGAAAAAAACAAAATAAAATAAAATAATAAAAAACAAAAACAAAGGGGAACACACACCTTACACACACACACACACACACACACACACAATAGCCCTCCCCCAAAATGCTGGAAAGAAAGAATGAAAAGTACTAGTCTTTTTCATGCTTTCAGAAAGGAGTAAGGCCATCTCTTTCGCCCGGTGATGAAAATAATCTAGCAGTGACCCCAATCTACAGACATTAATGGTGCAGGGGGTCTAACAAGCTGAAGTAATTACACACTTTCTAAACACTTTCTAAGGGTGTAACGATTTCAGTACAAATAATAATAATGATAATAAAAACAGTATAAAAATGAAAACTGTAGATACACCCCTTGCTGCCTTCCGAAGGTCCTGATTGGGCTTTTTAAAAACCAATTCCTAATTCTAGAGGGATTTTGTTAAAACTTCTAAAGCTCATTGCAGAACTTTACATTAAACCAATCTGTAAAGTATAAAATTAGACCTCACTCCAAATTTTTGTCATTGCCAATTCCCAATCAGCGTCTGGGAGTCCCCTATCTCCCTATCACACAATGCTACCAGTGCTGGGAGGAGAGTGAAGGCTAGCATGGGCTTCCTTGCTTCGAACACATCATCGCTGGAGCTCAACACGCTTGGAGGAGAACACTAACTGCTAGCATGAGTGATGGGGTGGGGGGTGGGGGGGGTGTGGGGAGAGGGAGGGCCATCCTACCCACCCAGAGAGAGCAAGGCCAAATCATGCTCTCTTGGACTCCTGGCCACGGATGGCTGTGGCATCACCGGTGATCGAACCGGCGATCTCTCGATGACCGGGCCAACGCTTAGTCAGCTGCGCCACTCAGGAGCCCCTGAAGAATCAATTTTAAATTAAAAGTTAAACAGTGCTCATGCTATCATGTTAACATTAACAGATCAACACAAGGCACAAAATCAGGCACTCAAGACTTTAAAGTATTGAAATGTACTGAATTGTGTGCATCGTTACACCCCTGCTAAAGCCCACCCCCTCCCACCCGACCCATTGGCTACACTTGCTGTTTACGGTGCATGGAGAGACGCTGTTGGGCGTCAATCCCAACAAGTAAAAATACAGCAGAAGACAAAACGTACAGGAACTACGGTCTTAAAGCTGAGAACTTTTCCCACCATTTCCAGCAAAGCCAAATAAATTAGTTGCCAGATTAACTATTAAAGATCCTACATAACTGCATTTCAATTCTATAATAAACGTAAACATGAACTATTAACATGATTTAACGGTCTAGTAGAACAGTATTCAAATTCAGCCAGAAAATACATTTGTTTTTTGTTTTTTAAAACTCTGCCCCTGGTTATGCAGACCAATCTTAATCAATTTATCAAGTGTAGTGCTAGAACAAGGACCAATATAGTCCCCAGATATTAATAATTTTAATTTAATGCTCTGTTTATACCTAATTTATTAAACACTTCTACCCCTGCACCTTTAAAACCTTTAAAAACAAAATAAAATAATCATGCAGTCTACGCCTACTGGCTCACACTGGAAAATTGGCAAGTTAAAGCAACAAAACATCCAAAGATGCTCAAAAAAAACCCAAAACAAAACAAAAACAAATACAAAAACGTTAAATTTGAACAACCTAAAACAGACAGTAGCACACTGGAACCTGTTCTGATTCTCAAATTTAGTCTCTGGAGCAGTCTGTTCCAACCAAAATAATATCAAAAATAATATTAATCATAGAAACGAAATCTAGGAACACTGCACAGTGACAAAATATGGGTTATCCTTCAGTTTATTCTCTAAAACGCAGAGCAGAAACCCAAACGAGTAAGCAGGAGACATGTTTATGTAAAGGAAAACCAAAGAAACAAACATATCCTCAATTCCCTCTTTGGATCGCTGATGTCAGTCACACTGGTGAATAATGCATAATTGGGGGTAAGACTCAAATAATTACATTTCCATCCGAGTGAACACCTCCGTATAAGAAAAGCCTAACTGTATGTGTGGATACAAAAGTCCCTTTTCAGCACTCTGGTCTACGCAGAGTGTAAAAGTGGCTGAATCTGTATCACAGGAGATAAATTAACTCTCAAGATTTTCTGAGCCTCTTTCCTCACCTCCTCGTCAGTGACCGACTCGTCCACTTTGATGACTTTCCACTGAAGCCCATTTCCATTTAGTCTAGACACGTCTTGGCCGTTCGCTACGAGCGGCGGCTGAGACCAACCTAAACCCGGGACGTTCAGCCTCCTCGCAGAATCACTGTCCGCACAGTTCAAGCCGTTGCCCATCATGTCAGGTTCCCCCGACAGCGTCTGGACCTTTTTGTTGCCCTCTTTCAGGCTTATGCCGTTCTGATAAACGAACGGGGCAGAGTCTCCGATGAGGGCGTCGTCCACTTTGACCGGACAGGATAAAACTCTCTTATTATCCAAGGCTACTACGCTTGTGGTACGACCGCCGCTTTCTGAGGGGGAGTATGGAATCCCAGAGAGAGTCAGCGGGCACTGAATGCTCGGACTGACCGTGCTTTGCGAGTCCACACCGAAGTGAATCTGCAACCTCGCAGTGTGACCTCCAGTGAGGCCTTTTATGTTTGTTAATTTCAGGCACTGCTGTGCTTGGACAGAAGTTTCAGTCGGCACTGTTGGTTTTGACAGGACAGTCTTCTTCAGACGTTCCACCGAGAGATTGGTCAGTAGAATCTTGGGTTGGTTCTGTAGGATGGCCTTGGCTTCTGTACTCAGAAACGTGTAACCACAGTCCTTGTTCCTCGTCGGCGGCTTTCGGCCTCGCTTTTTGCACGGTTTCTGCACTCTCTGGATTCTAGTCCCCATCTCCGACGACACGGGTCGCGTTGTACAAGACCGGTATCCGTATACATCTTTGCTCCTTAGCACCACAGGCTTGTGGCCTTCATCTTTCAACTCCTGAAGAAAGGACACCATTTGCCTCTCGGTGTCCGAAAGATCCTTGGATATGGGATTGAAGACCTTCAGGGCCTCTATGAGGGCAGTTTGGCCAGCTGTAGCAAATCTGGACCAGGAGAGAACTGCCCTCTCCATACCCGGCTCTTCACAATTCATGGTACCCATCCAAAGATGGGATGCATAAAGGCTTCAGGTGTCTGTGGACAGGTAAGACAGAGGATTACCATCTGATTAAAACCAAACAGGACACATTTACATCAAAACAGCATGAAAATAAAAATTTGCTTAAGGGTCTCAAAGCCAATAAAGGCCCAGGGAACCTAAATCGGAGTTCCCATTCGAATTCAGTGAATCTGGCTCCTCGGGGCCCCAAGTGTTAATGTACAACGTCTGTCTTATAAAGATCTTCCCAAAATCTAATAAAGGTCTGCAGGATTTCACCAGTACTGCTCTCCATGTAGAACGGGCGGTCCTAAAAGTGGGTCAGGTTTACATCTGCATACCACTGACCAATCACAAGACCAACATGGCTTAGGGGTTATGTGAATAGAGATACATTTATTCATTAATAATATATTTTAAAAAATAATAACAAAAATGTGTTTCCAGGGGCTTTAAAGTAATTCATCCACAAGACAAAACTACACCTACCAGGATAGAGAAAAAGCTACATTCAAAATATCCACAATTTCAACTCTAAAGAACTGCAGAGGCCAAATACCTGGTTTCCACTTGAGGTGCACCGTTAATAAATACCGCAAAACTTTCATTTTTTAAGATGCATCATCTCAAAAACTAAGACAACATAGCAGCCTGAGGTAAGCTGCACCAGCAATGACGAACAACGGCTGCAAGCTAGGCAACAGGACGTGAACTGATGAGATCCACAACACCTGGGCCATTCAGAAACTGTGTCTAAAGACCGCCTCTAAAACACACCCATGGAATTTGTATAAAACATAAAATATGGAAGATTATACATTACACGTGAAGTTCAACACGGCCTTCTGTGGAATGCTAAAGCTGGTCTCAGCACTACCTCTGTTGTGAACACGTCTACTTGCGCTCTACTGTGGTGCGAAAGCACCGTCAGGTTCTTGATTTTCAGGTTACAGACTCGGAAACCCCCTTCTGATGCCTTCTGGCGAAGTGTCTTGAAGGTGGGAGGAACTTCTGAAAATGTAAGCACCCTGGGGTAGGTACTCAAGGACCGATACTTCCAGATGCATCCTGGCCAGACATGTAGAAAGTACTAGAGCCCCAGACTTCAGTAGAAATACAGGTGCTCGTGTGTCTTTAAGCTCCAGACTTAAGTGGAAGTACTAAAATACTCAACATTTTCTGTACTTAAGTATCAAAAGTAGTTTATTCTAAAATGTAGTACTTAAGTACTGAAGGGAAAAGTATGTTATGTAGTTCTTATAGCAGCTTAAACCCCTGAGCTTCACTCTCTGTAAACTCAACTACAGCTGAAAGATCTCAGGCAGTTCGGACACATACGAGTATTTGCAGGAGGTGAAGATGGAGGAGTTTCTGCTGGTGGTTCTTCTTCTTTCATCTGAAGATAAACTAACAGAGGTCTAGTGTTAGTGTCCTCACTGCAGCAGTGGAGTGAGAGGAAGAACGGCAGCATGCTAGCTCATGGCTCGATCACCTGTTCTGCTTAAGGGGGGTTCACTGAACCCGGTGACGGCGCCATCTAGCGCCCTGGAGGTGATAATGTGGGTTTAAAATGATTCGTACCGTTTCTATTTTAATTGTAGTGAGTGACGATAATACAAAATATGCAGTGAAGTAAAAGTGGAAGAAGGAAATCCTCCAGTAGATACAGATACAGTACTTTAGTACTTAAGTACAGTAGTGAAGTACTTTTACTTCCTACTTACTATACATCTCTGATGCTGGCAGCCTTTCCTAAATAACAGTAATAACATTTAGTACTACATGGACTTCATTCACAGCTATCCTCCACTGGCTGTGCTGGCAATATTTCGCAACTCGTGGTTAATCATGTAGCTGCTGCTTGAAGGATCTGAATGCATCATGATCTTCATGAGTGGTGAAGATCAGCACTTCACACCCATGAAAGTGTCGACCAAGAAGCAGCTGCAGCGACGCAAGAGACATCTGAGGTACCCTCATCTATGATGCAGTCCAGGCTGAAGTCAGGATGAGAAACTGGATCTGCACTTCCTGAAGGAAATACCAGCGCTGGCAATGCAAGGAATTTAAAAAAAGGAGGTAAAAACTACAAAGTCATTTACAGACTGGAAAAAGGAGCAGGTTGCTATGGAGTTGCCACATGGTTGCTCCAGTACCCAAGATGCCCCATTGGGATTGCTTAGTGGTTGCTATGGTGGTGGATGGAGGGTTCCATGACCTCCCAGGTGGTTGCTATTAGGGCTGCCCAATATACTGCCTCAGCACATTGTGGCCATGAGCAATATTTTTATGTTAAACGCTGGATCTGGTGAAAGCTCCTGTTTTAATGTCGCAATCTAGATCACAGAATCAATATTTATTCCAATATTGTGCAGATTTAGTTTCTATGATGTTGCCATGTGGTTGCTAGGCAGTTGCTTTCATACATCTCAAGAGGTTCCTGAGGTTTTCCTAGGCAAAGTTCCTATTGCATGTCAGGTGGTTGCGAAGTAGTTGCTAGGTGGTTGCTATGGAGTCAAGTGGTCACTGGGTTTTGCAAATAGGTTGCTAGACAGTTGCTATGGTACATCAGGTGGTTGCCAAGAGTGGTTGCTTAAGAGGTCCCTAAATTTAGCATACCAGGTGGTTGCTAGGTAGCTGCTATCATACATCCCAAGACGTTGCCAAGGTGTCGCTAGGTGGTTGCTATGGTATATCAGGTGGTTGCAATGTAGTTGCTAAGGTATCCCCATTGAGGTTGCTATGGTGTTGGTGTTGTGAAGTAGTTGTTAGGCAGTTGCCATTATATATCCCAAGAGGTGTTGATAAATGGTTACTAGGGTGCACCCAGGCCGTTGCCATAGTCTCCAAAGTGGACTCTTCAGTTATTGATCCTGGAGGATGGTGATGAAGATGATGAAACCAAATGATGGCTGTGCTTTGTCTGCCAGCACTTTGATCATAAAGCAGGGTGATGTTCGGTCTCATCTCAATACACTCCTGCTGTTCCTATGAAGAGGAGCACTACACGGCTCGGGGACTGAGCCTCCCACCATCACCAAACCAGTGGAGAAGATCTCCTCAGCAGAAGTGAATCCTGCCTCATCTCGAGCAATGATGGGAGAAACCTGAACTTCTGAGGGAGGAAATATGATTTTTCAACCTTTAAACCACAGATCCGTGCAGAAGATCGCAGGTTTAGCTGAAGGGCTGAGACAGGGAGGTTTCAGTCACGTTCCAGCGAAAATAAACACAGCCGCCCCTCGTTCCACCTCCCACTGCTTAGTCAGAGGTAGTAGCTCAGTTTGGATCAGAGTTAGGAGGAGTGCTCAGTCCTGGTGCTGGAAATCTACCACCCTGGAGAGCTTGGACCCAGCACAGCTGGCTCTAGCAGTCAGAAGGCCATTCAGGGGTTTGTTTGTTCTACAACAGTGGAGGACGATGTTTTTGTTGGCTTTTGGTTCATATTTCAAAAACTTACGCCAGAACGAGCCGAGAACTGAGCTAAAATGATTAACGCATTAACGTTCACTTTTCACAACACTGAATGCTTATGATTGGGTTCTTGCATTCCGGCCCTCCTCCTGCTCACAAACAGCGACATAAAATCTCTATACCACCATCACCACCCTGGAGAAGGCAAGGCCTCACCATATATATATATATATATATATATAAATTATTTGAAAGATTTCACAATCTTCAGAGTTAATCAATATAGCGAAAGATGGTAATGGACCGGCTTTAAAGTACGTGTATGGGAAATTTAGTGGATATTAATGTTTCATATCAAATATCAAACTAACTTTACCGGACTCAAAAAAAAAAATCATCGAAAAACATCAAATGACCTACAAGTACCCGCCTCCCAGAAACGTACAAGAAGTTTAGCTAATATCACATTCATATTTATTCAGGCTGGCTGTGCACCGCAATGCACGCTAACAAGATTTACTTTGACTGTAGTTTTCAGCATCGTTTAGAGTGTTATAAACATAATTTTAAGCTATTTTGTTTAGGAAAGTTTGTTAATAATATGGCCTCTAAAACAGCTTGAAAATGTGTCATATATAAAATTAAATATATGACTAAATTTCTAAAATGCTAAAACTAACATTTTAAATCACCAAAATCTAATCTGCCAAAAATAAACACTGGTAACAAGCAATTGAACTGGCTTTATTCAACTCAAATAAACACTCTGAATAAAATTTAATTCACGGTATTTGAGCTGAATAAATCCAGCTCACTTGCTTGTTACCACATGAAGTATTTTTTAGGTTGAGCAGACGAACCTCTTAACAGTTCAGCAAATCTCTGTTCATTTCAGTTTTTCGTTTTCGCCTTCATGCAAAGCCAAATGAACAAAATACCTGCTGAACTCTACGGTACTCGAGGTAGTTTAGTAATTAGTCAACATGGCGTTTTGAGTAATAGTGGTAGGGCAGCGTTTAAACGTGAATTCCAGAGATCACATACAGCCATCCCCTTAGTCCAGAGTTTAACGTCGAGGTGTTTAAACGTGACCGACTGTAAAAGAGAAAGAACAAATGTGCGAAAAGCTGCCAACCTTAACTGGACCAAACTAAATATTCAAAAAATTAATATACCTAAAATGGCGCTTATGGTGTCCCAAAATAGCCCTACAACGTTACCACCCCGTCACGTACAGACCTCACGATAAAATACAATTACAATTTTAATCTCAAATACATCCAGCAAGCAAGTTTTATAGATAAGCCAGTGAAATGTTCCCTCCCCTGGCAAAAGGTGACGACTATGCAAGGCTTGCCCCCACTTGCCATTACCAGGCTGACTGCACGGCACTGCCAGGCAGTTCAGTCAAGTAGCCTTGAATGAGTAATGAAAGCTGGCATGCCAAGTGGGCTTCAAAGAAGTGCTTGCCCTTCTCTGGTGTTACTTGAGAGCTGATCAGCCTGTGATCATTGAGCATGTACGATAGCGGTACAGGAGAATCATAACGACCTCATGTTTAAATTCCCATGTGATTCATGACTTCAGCCTGTAATGTACAGAACCACCTACTTACTGCAATCTGTGGGGTAATTCTACACCCTCATCTTCTCCATATGTTGACCACTCTGATCTCGGGACACCTGCCAGCTGTTAATCTCCCACCCTGGCTCCATATGCCTCCCAGACGTGTTAAGGCCTTGGTGTAGGCCTCGTAACGAAGCTTGTGAGGGTTGAGCAAAGTCAAATCCACCTTTGCGAGCGTACGCTTTGGGTACTCCAATACTGCAGGTGATGTTTTTTTGGTTTCTTCGAAATTCCATCATGTTGTTCGCTAAAGCCAGGCTTTCATGGCTCATCTCGGATGAGCTACATCAGCAGAAGACCACGTCGGGTTCCTCTCCTGTCAGCCAAGAACAGAAAGCTGAGGCTGCAGTGGCTCAGCACAGGCTCACCTACACTGTAGAGTTGAAGACTAGTCTCATGAATCTCGATTTTGCTGAGGAAAATAAATTATGGGGTTAGAATTTGGTGCCAACCGCATGAATCCACTGACCCAACCTGCCTTGTGTCAACAGTCCAGGCTGGTGGAGGCTGCGGTGGTGGTGTGGGGAACGTTTTCTTGGCACACTTTGGGTTGTTTGGGTCAATCGTCTCTTGAATTCCACACCTGGTTATGGACCAGGTGTTTTCCTTCATGGCCACAGTTAATAATAAGGTTAACACTTTATTATAGCAGTAATTCACTCAAAGCTGTGCGCTGATCTGACCTCACTCTTCTCGGCATCGTGGGCAATCCTGGTAATGCATGAGCAGATCTCCTGGCAGGCGGCTTTAGAAAATGACAAAAATAACTCAGAAAACTCAAAGCACAGTTGGGCCGGAGCACAGCGTCAGTCAGAACATTTGGTGGACGTTACTGCGGAGATTGTCGCCAAACGAACTTCATAAAATCAACCAAACCACTTGTGACTTTTAACCCTCATTACTTTTGTTTACATGTTTTGGTTCAACGTCTAACTCGTCAGTGTGAACGCTAAGTGAACCAGAACTAAAATGCAAGGGGTCTCAAACACTTTGTTCGAAGTTGAAAGATACAGTTCGAGAAGTCAGTGTGTGTTAAAGGGGTCTGAGAAGATTTGAAAGAACATCCAACAGAACCAAAACAGAGCTGTAAAACGGGTCAATTCCAAAACCCCAAAACTGTTACATCACAGTCCTGAGCATTATATTCACACCCCTTAAAACATTTGCATAAACCTGGACTGGAGAGTAGCTAATCACCTCCAGCTAGTTATGGGAAACAGGTTTCTATGGGAACCAGGTCTCAAGACGACAGGCTTTTCCTGTGCTAGCGTCTGAAGAACTAAAAGGCTAAAAACCTACCGATTATTTTTTTTAACCATCTCTTCTCTTCAACATCTGCTCCATCAAAAACAAACTGGACTACCTCAGACTAGAGCTAAACCCACATCCGAGTGGGAAGTCAAAAGCACCGTACGAGGAAGCCAAACCCAGGGAAATGGGCAGGTATCTGTGCTAGACTAAAAGCCAATCGACGTTTCACAGACGATCGACTGGGTTAGCTTTTAGTCTAGCACAGATACCTGGCTAGACTGGCTATGCGGCTGCTGCAAGTCTTTTTACAGGTGACGTAAACCAGAAAATAAAAGAAAAGCTTCTATTTTTGGCCCCCACAAGCCCACTATAAAAGCTAAATCAGTGGATTTTATTGTAGAGAAAATAACAGGGTGGTAAACAGGCTTGTAAATTTGCAATTTACAAAATTTACTATAAATATTAAAGATAGGCTGACTATCAAAAGCAAACCAATTCCACACTACAGTAAAGGAGGATGTGCAGCGCTTTCCACAATCCCCATCTACCGGGATGTACAAGTTCAGTCATTTAGGCGGTCAAGGTGTGAAAATACCACTTTGCCTTTTCCGACATCTAAATATTAATTATCATATTTCGGCTATTACTCCTTTAAAATGTGTTTAACTGAAGCCCATTCTTAAGATGAGCATCTAAAAGTCGGCTAGCATGCTCAACCACCACTAACCCACAGATAAAAATCACATCAGTATGAATTCTGAGGTGCTCAGGGTCATTATTCTGCTGTAGAAGCTCCTCCCCTCATCTCAAGCTTTATTTATTTATTATTTTACACAAATGGTAAAGATGTGTGCTGCTATTCAGCTACATCCATTCGTCCTTCAACCAGAGAAATGTTCCCTGAGCCACTGGCTGTAGCACAAACTTAACAGTTGGAGAGGTGTTCTTCTCATGAATTTCTGCATCCCTTTTCCCCTCCATGCCTTTGCTCACAGTGGCCAAAAAGTCCGGTATTAACTTAATCAGACGACAGGACTTGTTTCCAAAATGACTCAGACTTGTCTAGATGTTCCTTTGATAACATCCGATTCCGATTCCGATGTGGTTCAGATGCTGGAAAGGTTTTCTTCTGGTGACTAGTTCACAAAGTATGCATTTGCGCAAGTGTTGCTGCACAGTGGAACAGTGCACTACAACTCCAGTTTGGAGACCCAAGGTTTTGACCAGCCTTTCTACCAACCTCTCACTGTTCTTGCAGAAAGTTTTCTTGGTCAGATCTTAAGAGGATGGTCACCATTTCAGGTAGCTACCATTTTGAAAAAATATATATATATATATATGTCTTCTCTTGCTTTGTGGACATCAGTTACGTTAATGTACATTGCTGCTGACTGTTGGGACGAGGTTTGAAGAGTCAAGAGTTTTTATAAAGCTTTTAAATAATCTTTCCTAATGATGACAGGGAACCAGGCACAGCCCTAACAAGATAATTAAGGTCGGAGATATTGGCAAAAGTCATGAGAGTTTAAATTGATTGGGATGCTTAAACCTTTACATGGTGTACCTTTCCTTTTTTTAATATATATAGTTTTTTGCCTGAAACTCAGAAAATACATAATTAACTTTTGGATTTTATACTTAACTATTCACAGTAACAGAAATTTGAGGTGTCCAATTTTTTTGGCATGCCACTGTACCTCGCACAACACCCCCGCCATGCAAAATCACTTCCAAAAGAGGCTCAGAGTGAAAACCATTTAATATGGGTCTGGGCGGTTAATAACGTTAGGTCTTTGTTCTGGTTGAGTTCCTACATTTACGCTTTGCTACACTTTGCTCTCCACTGAACACCGTCTCCTTTCTTCCGTGCCCCTCTGCAGACCACATTATATGAATTAGGCTATTCATATTTTTACAGCCGAGTCCATGCATGTGTTTAATGATGTAGGCTAGAATCCAATCGAGGCAAGTGGAATAATATGTCGCTAATGTTAAGTAGCCTAGCCTTCAACCCAGCCACAGATCTTTCAGTCAGAAGGTTATCCAACCAACCGCTGTCCAGGCTGGCGGTGACAGGTATCATGTCACTTAGTCCACCTTCAACAAATATTCCACAGATTGGCCCACATGATAAAGAAAAGGTCAACAGCAGATTTTTAATCCATTAAATAAATAAATAAATTTTATCCAATTTTCTTCCCAATTTGGACCGCTAGTAACCCAACCCATATGTAATCACGCTGAAGCAACATCACGTGACGCCAGTGACGCCAGCTCCGCAATGAAGTGAAGGGGGGGGGGGGGGGGGTCATCTACCCAGCCTGGAGAGAGCATCGGCTGCTGATAGCTAGTAGCATGACTGGGATTCGAACCAGCGATCCTCTGATCATGTTCACAGCGCCTTAGTCCATTAGCTGAATACTATAGCTCTGAAAAAATTAAGAGACCACCCTACATGATCAGTTTCTCTGGTTTTACTATTTAGAGGCAGTGTTTGGGGAAATTAGGATTTGCATTGTGTTTAATAAACCATTGACATTTCCCCTAAATCCCCAAAAAAATATTGCTTTAGAGCATTTATTTGCAGAACTGCTCAAATAATGCAAAGAAATTATTATAATATTATAAAGCAAAGAAGTTATTATTCAGATTTAAACACAGTACTACTATCTGAACTTCGAGAGCATTCAGAAATCACTATGGTGAAATAACCTCGACTGGCAATCACAGCTCTCACACTAGTCTTTCACATTGCTGTTGGCACTTTATACCCTTCATAGTCTGTAGATTCATAACTCAGCTTTGTTGGATGAAATGCCTGAAATAAAACGGCTGCCGTACACATAGAGATGCAAATTTAAGAAAAAATAAAATTAAATGGTCTATTAACTTTTCCCAGAGCTGTTTATTAACCTTTCCTGGAAAAATTTGTAATCATCAATATGCAGGGCGTCTGTAGTGAAAAATACTTTACTTTTTGGAATCAACCATATTCAAATCGATGTGGGACTCCGAGCACCAGTGAATCCAGTAAAAAGGCTGTTTATCCATCACTAAAAACACTTTGGATGCAATTCCTCTAGCTTTCTTGCTGTACTTTGGGTGGTGCTTAAATGTGAGCCGTTTTGTGTGGGTAGCAGTGTTTGTTAGTTCTGCTGTATTCCGTCACTCACTGTACTGGGCTGAGTGACTCTCAGTTTTTGGTTAGTGGTGTTGAGTCTATTCTCTCCTTCCCCCACAAGGCGTGTTAGTTTTACACACCCTACAAATGTCTGAGTGTGTCAGATACTGTAAAACAAGGGGGGTTAATGGGGTCCTGCAGCAGTGCTCAAGCTCCAGAGTAGGAACTGCAGTGTCCTGTGGGTGGATTGGTCAAGTTGGAGAAATATCGGTTGATCACTAATCAGATACTTGGATACATAGCTGAATATCAGCCGATCGACTGCTCATGAAGCGTGAGCTGCATTCTGAGCACTGCCACAAGGGGGAGCCAAGTTGTTTTGTACCACCATGATGCTTTTTGCCCAGTCAACTGTCATGGCGGACCAGTCTGATGAGTCTCCCTCTCTCCATCTATCCCCTCACCTCTCTACAGCAGACAGACACATAGCAGAGGACAGTATACCAACATCGCAACACAACCCAATTCAGAGAGATGCAACAAGATTATACAATAAAAAGTATAAAAGTATTTGTAGTGATTCATAAGGAACATACTTTTAATCTCTTAATAAATCAAATGGAAGCAATATGGCGAGTCAACTGGAAGGTTTTGCAGGTTGGAGTGTTCCCAGTAACAAAAATCCGATCTTAGTGATCGGATTTTCCTCGGCTACGTTCGCTAACAGCTCAGCCAGATCCGCACCCATGTGGCTTTCGTTCACTGCTCTTGTTTTGGAGCTCATGAGACGCAAACCGCCACTCATCTGTAAGTGACGATACTAAGATTATGTGGTAACGGATGCCCATGCATCACTTTAACACAGTTATCCTACCAGTTTACTTCAGTGCTTCCATGACTTCGGTAAGTGCGGATCGCAGTACATTATCTTCGAGGTGGATCGCTGCTGTATCTCAGCTCCAAAGTGCTCAACATAGCGAGAGCCCTGATTCTGAGCACAGACGTTAATCACTGTCAGTAAAAGCTGTGATCGAGTTCGTAACTCGCTTCACCCTTTCCCAGTTGGGTGGAAGCTTTGACATTGCTTGCACGATGGTCCAGCAACGGAAAACACCCAGCTGCAGTTAACCAGAGCCAAAGTGCTTCCATATGCTAGCTTTCAACGCAGAAGGTCCCGGTCAGATTTATTGCACAGCCATGTACACGCTACTTCCGAGATACTGCACTTCCGAGATCAGACTTACGTTCTGTCAACCTGACTTTATCAATTAACGTTTAGAAAAATTGATTTGACAGTTGTTAATTGACTCAGGATTGTCCCTGACAGCATCGAGATGCATCTAAGAATCACATTTCCCTCCCAAACCCATGAAGTTTCGTAATCAAACAGCCAGTAACTAAGTTACATTAAATAAAGCTATTAAATAAAGCATAAATTAACTATCAAAGTATTTATTTACATATACTTATTCCCATCTGGATTTGGGTCTCCGGAGGCAGTTGTGTGTTAGAATACAATTTCACGTCAGTAAAACAGTCCACTTAAATACAGCGTAAACTGACAACATTACTTAGCTTTAATATTATTTGGTAGTCATGGCAACAAGCAATTAACATTTTCTGGCCAATTTGTCAGCTCCCAATTTACACACAACACCACGTGTCTATGCTGAGCATTACGTAACTCGCCATCAAGTAGGTGGATGATAACTAACATATAAAAGTTGAGTTATCTGGTGATATTTTAAATTTTCGTTTACTATTTCGTAACTGACTAGCTAGTAGCCTAGATAGCGAAGTTATACTACACAATTTACCGCTTCTAACTAAGTGTAAATTAACTATTGAGGCATTTATTACTTTTTACGTATAGCAGTCGCAGGAGGGAGCTTTGCATCTTAACCCACCAACTCGGTTGCTATTGAAAAAGTGGTTCGTAATTTATAGCCAATTTGTCAGCTCTAAATTTACGAATTACATATTTCCCGCAGGCAAAATACAACATCATGAACTAGATCACAATAGCTAAAAATTAGCACAAAGCTAAATTAGCAGGATATTCTTTGTTAAGCATTAAGTAAGTAACTAGCAAGTATCCATAGCAATACATGAATGTTAGTGAGGTAAGAGGTCTCGTACACCAAGTTGAGTTATCTTAAGATATTTCTACATCTCGTGGAATATTTTGTAACGTTAGCTAGTCAGAACCCGGCATACATAGCTATTTATGAATGGCTGCTACTGCTAATTCTCCGAATTTACGAAAAGCACCCACACTAGCTAACGCAAATTTATGTCAATCGCAAACAGACACGCAGCACAGTTTATGAAAACCCATCAGCTAACAATACGACCCCAAGTCGGGTTATCTGGCGATATTTTTATAACTTGCGCACCAACTTCCGCACCATTTCGGGAACTAGCTAGCTAGCAACCAACCCACAACCGTATATGGATAATCGCTAGGTTAGCGGTCCCGAATTTAAGACGCCAAGATGGTATTTCTACATTCTGTGTCTATCTGGCGATATTTTTACAATTCGTGCACCATTTCGTAACTAGCTACCTAGTAACCATAAGCACAGCAGTACACGGATGATATCTAGGCAAGCTGTTAATTTGATATTTTAACCATTTCGACATGTCTACATTTGTCTGTCTATTTGGTGATATTTTTATAACGTGTACTATTTGCTAAGTAGCTAGCTGGTAGCCACACCCCAACAGTATATGGATGATAGCTAGGGTAGATGTTTCCATATTTTGCCAAAGTCTATATTTATATATTATGTGTCTGCGATATTTGTATGCCGTGTGTTTGACTACTTTGTCAGTAGCTAGCTAGTAACCATAAGCACAGCAGTATATGGATAATTGCTAGGTTAGCGGTCCCGAACTTAAGACGCCAAGATGGAATTTCTACATTCTGTGTCTATCTGGCGATATTTTTCCAATTCGTGCACCATTTCGTAGAATATGGATTATAGCTAGGTTAGCTGTCGATTCGATATTTCGACATGCGTGTGTCTATCTGGCGATATTTTTTACGACGTTAACTATTTGCTTAAGTAGCTAGTTTGTAAACATAACCATCATAGTATATGGACGATAGCTATGTTACATGTTCCGAACTTAAGACGCGAAGTTGGTATTTTGTAACTAGCTAGCTGGTAACCATAACCACTAGGTTAGATATACCAAATTGGCGAAGACGTCAAATCTATAATTTTAAATATCGAAAAATTTGCGATACTTACGTACTATTTGGTATATAGGTGATAGCTAGGCTAGCTGACTCGAACGTGGCTAGTATCTGCAACTATAGCTAGTAGATAGCTAGCTAGCTAACTAACTAATTAGCTAACTACGATACAGTAGAAAAGTGCGATAGCAATGCGTAAATTGTCGACGCATTTATTTACACATAGCTAGTTGTTTATCAGTAGACTTGGGAACAGTATTAGAAGGTAGCTAGCTAGCTAGCTTTGCATTATTAATACTGGTTGCTATGGTTACGACTTTTTTTTTGTGTTTGTTTGTTTTTCTGCATTTTCTAGCTAGCTAGCTATTTGACCAGCTTCCCCTCCAGCTCACAATACGACCTTATGTCGAGTTACGTGCCGATTTTGTAAGTATGGGTATCATTGCGTAACTAGCTAACTAGCTAACTAACTAGCTAGCTAACCAAGTACCGGTAAGTAGCGGTAACCAAGCGGTAACCAAGCAGCGCGCGGACGGTAGCTAGGTTAGATTAGCGGGCTGCTGGCGGAGAGTCGCGAGCTGCGGAGCAACACAATACAATAGAGGAGCAGGGAGCCGTTAGCCTCAGCCACATTAGCTTCTCCTAAAGCGGCGTCGAGGCGTTTTCACCCCGCGTACCGACTGTTCACGCAGCCCGCACGCTGAGCCGGGCTCGGTCCGAAATCGGCCAACTTATCCGGGCGACCGCGGCGTGTTTATCGGGCGGCAGGAAGGCGGAATCTTTGTTGATCTAGAGCTCCGCTGCTGCCTCAGACCTGCGCCGGAGAGCCGCTCAGCCGAGCTGCCCGCTGCCCGCTGCCTCTGCTGGCCCCGTTTGGCTCCAGCGCCCCGGACCGCCGATAAATTCGCCCTGAAAGTCAGCGTAGAGAAGTAGCCGCCGAGCCTTACCTCCACCGAGTCCCGAATGCATCAAATGTGCTCAGTGGAGCTTTCCGACATGAAACAAAAATGGCTCCTCGGTTCTGCTGAGGCGAGTGTGTGGACTGGCTGATTGGGAGAGGAGGCGGAGCCGAGGGTGACGTCAGCAGCACAACCAAAATAGCTAGCTAGCTACGAGCGCCCGAGCGGCCGAGCGCCCGAGCGCAGCCGCAGCAGCAGCGCCTTCAGCCGGCTGTGAAGTTCTGCTCCTGCGCTGGAGCTCAGGAACACGGTTCCTCCAAACCGAGAGGAGAAAACACCACGTCCTTCTTTTCTGGCAGCAGTGTGTCAACCTCTAAACATTTACTCAACATCTCAGATGAATTAGTAATGTGCTTAATATTTCAAAATAAAGAAATATGACGTCAAAATATGACTTATTATGTAACACCTATTAAATAACACCTGTTAAAACACACTGTTAAAAATATATTACATTTCAGGAAGGTAAATAGGTTAAATGTCGAAATTTTACAAAATAAGGACTAATCAAAATAAATCGAGATTTAGAGACAAAAAAAAATTATGATTAATGTACTTGATATATCTATGTAATTATAATAATAAATTAAACTAACTATTATAATCAATTATAATAGTTTCTCAATAAAACTTATCCCGAATTAATAAATATTTTCGTGAATTTTATGTTTAGAAATTTAATTAAAAATAAAAGCCTACTGGGTCAAAATGATTTCAAATATATATTTTTTAAGATACTAAGTCAGGATTTAGAGAAAACATGACATTTTCTCAGTTTTCTGAAATAATGATTAATGTACTTAATATTTAAAAATAAACAAATATGAAATTTTTTTACCTCGAAATAATACCTATGTTCTCAAAATGCTGACGATCAAATGAACCCACTATTATCTCAAGAAGGGAATATCGTTATTTCGTGATTTTACAAAATTACGACTTTGTAAGATACTAAATTGAGATTTAGCGAAAAACATTTTCTCCTTGTTACAAAATACTAATTAATGTTCTTAATTTATCAAAACAATTTTGAATTTCTCAAAAAACTGTATCCTGAAATAATATATGTACTCAAATTTTTAATTTTTAAATGGCAAATTAAAAATAAAATTTAGCGTAAGTCTTCATTCTAATATTTCTACGTTGAAATTTAAAGTTATAAGAGAATGACTATTTTGTGATTATTTTGAGAGTTAATATTTTGTGAAAGTCATTCTTTTGTAATCCAAAGTCGATATTGTGAAAATGTCATTTTAAGACAGATGTTTTTTAGAAAGTGTGCTGTTACTTTTAATTATTAGATTGAATTTACATGAATGTATTAATTTTAAGATACAAATTAAAATTATATTTGGAGACATTTATTAAAAAATGAAAAAACAAATATTATTTTGAGAAAAGTATTTGGAGATACTAAGTTGAAAATGTTGTTATTGTCATTATTTTTGAAGTACAAATGTAGAAAATATAGAAAAGTATTATTTTGAAATCATTTCAAGCCGTTATTATCATTATGTTGACTTACACTACGGCGGAGAATATTCTATTCTGAGATATTAAGTTGAAATTGAGTTGAGCTGATTGTGGATGATGGGTTTTCACTTTCTCAGTCCACAGCACTCGTTTCCGTTGCATACTTCAGACACTGGCTTGTCTGATGAGGTTGCAGGTAAGGTCTGATGACTCTTCCCATTGTTGAAATGCCATTGACCGGTCTGTGCAGCCAATGGCATTCCAGCAAAACTAGGCTTGTTTGTGTTTGAGGAAGGAAACGCCAATGCACCTCCTTTTTTGGCCATTCCAGATTAAGCTGTTTTACGTCCTTCTAACTTTCCAGTTACCACACGTTCATAAATGCAACACTACTGTAACCTGTAAAGCCTTCAGTCCAGAGGCTGAAGGCCTAACCAGTGGGAGAGCTTGGCAGATGCTGACACAGATGTGCAAATGCACACACACAGCTTGTCTAGTCCCTGTAGAGAAGAAGTACTGCCAATAGAATAGGACTAGAAAGCCCCCCAGTGTTGGGCGGTGGAGCATGATGAGGTGGAGTGATGATCATCCATGATCCTGACCTCACTAACTGACCTCTTGTCGCTGAATGCAATCAAATCATCACAGCAATGCTCCTCCAAAATCCAGAAAGTCCTCTTCCCTGCACAGTAGAAACAGTTACTCCAACAAAAACAGGATCAACTCTTTTTTAATAGCCTCGATTTCAGAGAAACCATGTATAAGCAGGTGTCCCATTACTTTTGTCCACATTGTGTATGTCCAAATGTTTCCAACTAGATGTTGGAACATTGCTGTGAGGTGGATTTGATTGCATTCAGCCACACACGAGCATCAGTGAGGTCTGGTACTGATGTTGGATGACTAGTTCTGTCACCTCATCTCATCCTAAGCCCAGTGCTCCCATTCTGCTGGTCAGTGCATTTCCGTGGAGATTACGTAAGTGGTGTGTAAAGCAGTGTGTATGAGGGATTCGTTATCTTGGAGTGTGGGAATGCCACGAGGGAAGCAGTGTTTACAGCGTAGGATGCTCAGCTCATCTTTCTCCTCTGTTAAACGGCCGCGTTCAACCTTACGACTCCCGCGAGACTGCTGTCTATGCCAGTATGAATGCACCACCATGCCCCAGCTCCATACATCCCACCTGGGGAGCCTGGGATTTTCCAACTCACGCAACCTCCAGCCTTTGAGGTCTGAAAAGTGGACGGCAGCAGTAGGCTAGTGCTTGTTTGGCAGCTGTGTTTGTATAAAGAGCTCTTTAAAAGCTTCTACAGTGGAATTAAAGAGCTGTTTGGTTAGCTGTGTTTGTTTTTATGGTGGATAGGATTGGAGATCGGCTATTAGCAGTGCCAAAAATGACATGAAAGTGCATAGTCTTGTACAGAAAGACTATCCAGCTATCAGTAATCCCACTGTATCGATCAATGTCATAAATACACTATATGGACAAAAGTATTGGGACACCATGCCTGGTTTCTTCTGAAATCAAGTTAGTAACTGTCTCTACTGTCCAGGGAAGAAGCGTACTATTAGATTTTGGAGGATCATTGCTGTGAAGATTTGAGTGCAATCAGTGAGGTCAGGATGTTGGATGATGATCACCAAAAATCCCCAAAATACTGGATGGAGCACCACCATTATTCAGGAGAGTAACAGTAGTTCCACTGCTCCACAGCTCCTCAATGCTGGGGGGCTTTATACCCCTCTACTAGCCCACGCCTGGCATTATTAGGCAGCATGGTGCTAATAGGGTCATGATGATGATCTGCTCCAGAGAGTCCTATTCTATTGGCAGTATCCTATTTACTGGCAGTAATTCTACCCACTGACACACTTACTTGAATTATTTACAGTAGCTCCTGAATAATTTACAATAATTCTATCCAAGGGTTCTAATATGCTTTAAATACCAGAGTCAGAGAAGTGTGTGGATATCTGTGATTTTAATAGAACGAATGAAAAGCAATGCCTTTGATCCTCTTGATTTACATATAATCTTCATATCCAAGACTGTGTTAAATGAAAGGAGGGGACACCCAATCTAGCCAGCATGCTTATGTGGGGCTCACATGGGTGGAACATGGGCTAGGTGGGTTCCAGGTGGGCCTGGGCTCTGAGTGGGTTTGTACATGTGTTGTTCCTGGGACCCAGCTGGGCTTCCCAAGCGGGCCCCATCATTACAGCCCACCTTAATCTCACATTGGTCCCATCTAGGGCCCGTACACACTGTACAACCCAGATAAAGCCCATGTTTAACCCCTCCTGGTCCCATCACTGACCCTGGTGGGCATCGTATGTTGGACCAGTTCCCATTTGGGCTACCCACACAGGCCCACATGCACATGGGAGTTTTTTTAATACACAGTTTCGAGGTATATGTATATAGTCATGCTGTGGTAAATTACCCAACAAACTTAAACAAACTCAATCACCGGGCATGGCTTTTAGAGAACTTTCCGCGTAGGTCATTCAGTGGTTAAGCAACAGGACAGGCATCATCACCAGTGTAATCTGCAAGGGAACGATGTGGCTGCAGGATTTCATTCCAATCAAGCAGAAGCACCTGATTCCACTCGTTTAATCAGTCAGACTCGGCCTTCGAAGCGCTGATTAGATATATGAAGGTGATCTCCGGCTGGGTTGGAATGAAAACCTGCAGCCACACCAGGCCTTCGTAGATAACACTGCTGGAATATTAAGATGTATTTAGCGTAAACATTCAGATTTGTGTCAACATTATAGAGAATGAAGGTTATGGGAGGTGGTACAGGTTATACAAAGGAAAGAGTACATACAATGACTTGTTGACATGTATCTCAAGGTATTTTTTCCCCCAGCCAACATTAGGGCTCACATGGGTGCAACGTGGGCTAGGTGGGTTCGTACATGTGTTTTCACTGGCACCCAGTTGGACCCCATCGTTAGGGCCCACCTTAATCTCATATGGGTCCCACCTAGGCCCCATATGCAATGCACAACCCAGACGGGGCCTAGTTTTAACCCCTCCTGGCCCATCACTGACCTCCATATGGACATGTTAGCTGGGTTGGGTGAACAGTAACTATACACAGTCATATCAGAATATTGTGACCACGCCTGGTTTGGAATGAACTGGGCCCGGGGAAGTCCCAGATGCCACGTGACCATGGACCGTGGACGCACTGTTTGTGTTTTCCCAACAGCGTTGTCACAGCCTCATGATAGGTATCTTCTTGGTCATGTTCTAGAGCCACCGTAGTGATGGTGTACAGGGTGGACATAATATTCTGATATGACTGTGTAGGTTTTTTATAAGTTACATTTACATAACAGGACAAAATACCTACTAAAATACTAAAATACAAATCAAATACAATGAGCCAGATTTACTGTGATATTTCAATTGAGATAAATGAGATTTTTCCTCAAATATATTGTTTGATGTGTTAATAATATATCATTATATTATTGCTATTAATCAGAAAACAAGAACTGATTATTATTATTTTCAATATTATGGCCTTTGCTATATTCTAAAGGAATTTCTGAACACTTTGGGTTAAACATGTAAAATTGAGGCAGTGTCCATTTAGTAATTAAAAATAAATAAATAAATAAATAAAATAATAATAATTAAATAAAAAATACTAATTAAAAATGATAATATATATATATATAAAAAATTTAAAGCATACCCGTATTAAATTAAAGTGAATACTACTACTGCTACTACTACTACTAATAATAATAACTATAAGATAAATAAATAAATAAAAGCATATCAGTATTAAATTAAAGTGTTATTTACACGAAGAACAGGAATCACCTGAGCTGTAAAAAGGAAAAATACTTCCGTATCACAGAGCTTCACTCAGTGAGGTCTATTTACACTCTTCAAAATAAGGGTACCTAAATGGTTCTGGACGTGCTGTGGCTACTGAGTCATTAATGGAAGTTACCCTATTCTGTAAGTCATGGCAGTGACTGAAAAGCAGCTCTAAAATAATAAGCCAAGGGGTCAAGAAACTAAAAATTACATAAACATAACATAACATAAAATAAAACGTTCTTTAACAGAACAGTCACTGAGACGTTCTTTAACAATCTAAAACCCGTTGCTCTCTGACGTCGGTCCCTTTTAGGCACCTTTATATTTCAGAGTGTAGGAGAGCTCTCTGTGTTCGTCCAGTTTCACTGTGAGTTTTGCATATTAAATAGTTTAATACTGATCATCCTATGAACCGCTACCGGGCTTCACTTCTTGTCAGCGTGGCACACTTCACAACCACAGCTGCTGGGTACGTCTGAGGCAGTATGGGAAACATCACTGTACCCACGATACGCTGCCTCAGTCCCTTATTTAGGGACAAACACCTCGTCCCCATTTACCCGTTTACAACTGGTCACTTCATGAGTGTTGAGTATCAGTATTATATCTGGATAAGACAGAGCCACATAAAAATGCAGGTGTAAACACACCTCATTAAGACCAGATCTATATCCCGTCACTCAAACCAGTTCAGGAGGTGGTCCGAGACGTGCCTGAGCCACGTTATAGCAGTGGAAACACTTCCGCCTCTCTAAGACACATTCCACAGTCAAACCCCTTCCGGTACAACTAAAACCCCTCCCAGTACAACCAAAACATTTCCTAGTACAACCAAAACCCCTCCTAGTACAACCAAAACCCCTCCCAGTACAACCAAAACCCCTCCTAGTACAACCTAAAGCCCTCCCAGTACAACCAAAACCCCTCCTAGTACAACCTAAATCCCTCCTAGTACAATCTAAACCCCTCCCAGTACAACCTAAACCCCTCCTAGTACAACCTAAACCCCTCCTAGTACAAACTAAAGCCCTCCCAGTGCAACCAAAACACCTCCCAGTACAACCAAAACATTTCATAGTACAACCAAAATCCCTCCTAGTACAACCAAAACCCCTCCTAGTACAACCAAAACCCCTTCCAGTACAACCAAAATCCATTCTAGTACAGCCAAAACCCCTCCTAGTACAATCTAAACCCCTCCCAGTACAACCTAAATCCCTCCTAGTACAACCTAAACCCCTCCTAGTACAAACTAAAGCCCTCCCAGTACAACCAAAACCCCTCCAGTACAACCAAAACATTTCATAGTACAACCAAAATCCCTCCTAGTACAACCAAAACCCCTCCCAGTACAACCAAAACCCCTTCCAGTACAACCTAAATCCATTCTAGTACAACCAAAACCCCTCCTAGTACAACCTAAACCCCTCCTAGTACAACCAAAACCCTTCCTAGTACGACCAAAACCCCTCCTAGTACAACCTAAACCCCTCCTAGTACAACCAAAACCCTTCCTAGTACGACCAAAATCCCTCCCAGTACAACCAAAATCCCTCCTAGTACAACCTAAATCCATTCTAGTACAACCAAAACCCCTCCCAGTACAACCACAACCCCTTCCAGTACAACTTAGCCCCTCCCAATACAACCTAATCCCCTCCCAGTATCACATGACCCCCTCCTTTCTTATCAGGATACTATTCAGATACCAGTCATATGAAGTGATCAAAGTATGAACGGGGTCCAACTCAACAAAAATTACCATCTAAGCGAGTGCAAACATCATAAATATAGTTGTTTTCCATTTTACACAACAATATTTATCTAATATGTCTATTTTGGGTTTGTTGAAATAATATTATAAGGTTATTCCACTTATTGCTTCATGATTTCCAATAAATGGTCTTATTCCATTGGCAGATACATTTAGATTTTAGAGTCAATTTGAATAAAATTAAAAATAATGCAAAATTTGTTTCAAATTTTGTTGTTTCAATAACAGACACTAGAAACCCGATCTGCCAATGCAATAAGATCCTTTCAATTGATTAAATGTCCTTAAAAGTAAATAAGTTGAATTATCCTATAATATTCTTAATACAGTATAATTAGAAATGTTAGATGTACAGACCCCTCCAGACGTATCGGAACAACAAGACCATTGTTTCTGCTCTTGCTCTACACTGAGGAGATGTATTTACGTGCACATTTAGTGCAATATATTAATATTTTTACATTTTTTAAACATTTTTTACCCAATTTTCCACCCTATTTTTAGCTTACCCAATTACCCAACCCACTCAATAGCACTCTCCCCCATCACATGTAGTGCCCCCGACACTGGGAGGGTGAGGACTGGCACATGCCTCCTCCAACACATGCCCAACCAGCCACCGCCTTATTTCGAAACTGCTGCCAAAGCAACGTCACCGGGCAACCAACACGCTCAGAGGAAAGCACCGGGTACCCAGCTCTACGGCATCGGCTAGCAGACGCCCACTGAAGTGATGTGGGGAGAGAGAGAGAGACATCAACCCACCCGGAGACAGCAAGGCCAATTGTGCCCTCTCAGGCTCTGGCTTTACCCGGGATTCGAACCAGCGATCCAAGTGAAGCATTTAAGGGTGTTAAACAATTCAGAGCATGGCAGCTTGTATTTGAACCCACCCATTTCTCAAGTGAGCACACATCTTGGAATGTGGGACCGACAGGTGTGTCTCGTTGCCCAGGTATGCCCTGTCAGACAGATCCACAATCCACTGTTCAAAAGGAGGCTTTTATGGAGGAAGAAGGTCGGATGGAATCTCCCGACAGCGTGAGAAAAGGGCTGGTGGTGGCTGGGGAGGGAGCCGTGAGGTGAAGGGCTGCCTCTCCAGCATTATTCCTCACAATTATCAAAGGAATTCTTCATCAAATTAGCAAAATCTAGCAGGACAATGACCCAATTCCCACAAACAATGGGGAAAAAGTGGATGTTTGTAGACTGACCAGGTCAAACGCCAAACCATAACCCAACCTTAACATGAATTTTACCTCCTAAACAGGAGGCTGACAGAAGAACCTCCATAAAAACAAGCAACAACTGAAGAAGTTGTGGGAAAGCAACACAAATGAATGCTTAATTTAGGTGGCCTGCCACCAAAAGTGCCAGGTTCTACGTTGTTTAACATGTCTACTGTAAATGTACCAATTGGCCTTGACGTTCCAAAACTTTTGGAGGGGCCTGTATATATATCCCCTCGATTTAAGATTTTTGACCAGTGAATCAGTCCTCAACTTTGCGCGCCAGCCTGCAAAACGTCCAGTGGTGCTCCACCGTGTTCTCGTTGGCTCTCTCGCTCATGTGATGTACACGCGTGTTCCTAATGGCGAAACCTTGCTTGGAGATGTACTCCACGAGGTGCACCCTGAGAGACACTTCCTGGTGATAGTCGCAAGGTCCGAAGGTAAAAGACACCTGGAAATCTCTGGTGTCCATCATGTGTTTGTTCCAGCGTGTGAAGTTGTTGGAGATGCCCTCGAGCAGAGCGTGCACCTTGGTGGTGATGGTGAGCTGGGTAATGATGACAGCCACAGGATTGGAGTATTTGGAGAGCTTTCGGGTGCTGGAGAGTTCCACCACCTGTTCGAAGGTGTCCAGCGGATAGAGCGGCTTTGTGTCGCTCAGGCTCTGGATCAGTGGCTCTATCTGGTAGAAATCCGCCTCTTTGCGCAACAGCTCCGTTTCTTTGAAGTCGTACGGCAGAGTCAGTTCCGACGTCCTGAGGAAGTTGAGGACGTAACGGAACAGCGGTCCGTCGCGGTCGATGAAGAAGTTTCCCTGGGCGTCTCTGGCCGTCGGGAAATCACCGCGGAACATGGCGCCCAACATGGAGTCTGGGTACCGCTGCAAAGTAGACAACGAAGTGGTGTATATATGGCCACCAACGTTCAGGGTGACCGGATCTGTCATCTACAAATAAAACATTACAGACGTATAACATTAGATATATAAATATAACATCAGAATAAACCCAAATAAACATTAAGTCAGTGGTCAGTGAATGTCTACCTGTAATGAACTCTATATAACAGTAGAATAAACCCAAATAAACAAATTCAGTGGTCAGTGAGAGCGTCTACCTGTAATTAACTCTATATAACATTAGAATAAACCCAAATAAACAAATTCAGTGATCAGTGAGAGTGTCTACCTGTAATTAACTCTATATAACATTAGAATAAACCCAAATAAACTTAAAGCCAGTGGTCAGTGAGAGTGTCTACCTGTAAATAACTCTATATAACATTAGAATAAACCCCAATAAACATAAAGTCAGTGGTCAGTGAGAGTGTCTACCTGTAATTAACTCTATATAACATTAGAATAAACCCAAATAAACTTAAAGCCAGTGGTCAGTGAGAGTGTCTACCTGTAATTAACTCTATATAACATTAGAATAAACCCCAATAAACATAAAGTCAGTGGTCAGTGAGAGTGTCTACCTGTAATTAACTCTATATAACATCAGAATAAACCCAAATGAACATAAAGTCAGTGGTCAGTGAGAGTGTCTACCTGTAATTAATTCTATATAACATCAGAATAAACCCAAATGAACATAAAGTCAGTGGTCAGTGAGAGTGTCTACCTGTAATTAATTCTATATAACATTAGAATAAACCCAAATGAACATAAAATCAGTGGTCAGTGAGAGTGTCTACCTGTAAATAACTATATAACATTAGAATAAACCCAAATAAACAAAGTCAGTGGTCAGTGAGAGTGTCTACCTGTAATTAACTCTATATAACATTAGAATCGTCTTCCATTGCTCCAAGGTCCGGCTGTTCTATCAGCTTGTGTGCCCATTGTAGGCACTTTTGAAGGTGGACAGGGGTTAGCATAGGCACTCTTACTGATCTGCAGCTATGCAGCAGGGGGCGCTGCACTGTGTGTTGTGAGGTATTCCTTCTTTACACTTTTTGAGGCTTTTTGAGGCTTACTCCTAAGCGATGTTGGCCGACACTTTTGTTGGCTACCTGGCGATGCCGCAATGGCGGAAAGCTGGAAAAGAGGCAGTGGCTGACCTCAGATTCCCTTACCATGTATCCCCAGTCTCCATTCTCCATTGGCAGAGCTTCTTTTCTCCTTTCCAAGACAGTAAAAGGTGAAGTCCTGTGTAGACCTTTAGTCTTTAGATGTGATAATCATCTGCAAAAACAAGACAAAAAGACAGAAAACATACATATGGCTGTGACTGTGTTGCTCAAGATAATCTGGAGCTCCGAAATAATCGATTTCTAGAGTGAGAACAGAATGCTGCAGTGATTACAGTGCTGGAAAATGAAGGCAATAATGGCAAAATCTGTATATTAATAGTCCCTAATAGGCCCTTAATGTCAAAACTGGGTCAAAAAATAAAGAAAAACCCACATGTATGATAATGCTACATGCTGCTAGCCTCCCTTTGTATAGTTATTGCAGTAGTACATTAGCGCTAAGCTAACAGCAATGCAGTGGAACCTTTTTAGGCTGTTCTAGATAAAACACAGCCATCTGAGGCTAGTACAGAGTCCAGGCACAGAGCTGCTGCCACTGCTTTCCATTTCTAACAAGTGACTGAAACCTGCTATCACTACTGCACACATTCACAGACAGTGATGTATCTAGAACTTCCAGAAGGCCTAGAGTGGCGTTTCTACTGACAACAACAATCGTAGAACATGGTTCCACTGTCCGTTCCTAATGATACTGGTGGTTAATGTGACCTGTCAGGCCTTCAGTTGGTGGTAGGTGTAAGATGTTCTCTGGAGTGATGATGGAGCTCTATCCAATTTGTTCGGGATGAGTTGGAGTAGCAGAACCAATCATCCAACATCAGCACCTGACCTCACTGATGCTGTTTTGTGGCTGAATGCAATCAAATATTTTATACGGCAAATAATTCAACCCTATAAAGACAGTGGTGGTGAATGGACCCAGACGTCTGAAGAGCTTATTGCCTCTAAAAGCTTGGTTATCACAGCTTTTACCCACCCACTCACTCACTCACTCACTTACGTTTAGCAACACTGTCCACAAGGGGGCGCTAGTATTACTGTTAGAATCAGAATCAGAAATATTTTATTGATCCCAGGAGGGAAATTACAGTTGTTACAGCTGCAACCCTTAGTGTAAGAATAAACCCTCTATAAAATAAATAAAATGCTCGATTTATATGAATTTAGTAAAGTGGCATAGTGGTAATAACTGTGATAATAACTATGGAGTTTATTGCACATATTAAATGGAATTACAGTACTATTATTATTATTATTATTATTATTATTGCACATATGAACAGTATAACTTGAGTATTACACAGATGAACCATAGTGTCACACCCTGAGGGAGGAGTTGGCCAAAGGTAGGAATGACCCCCTGTGGCGCTTTGTGGTGCATTTAGTAGTAGGGTTGTTGTTAGTACACTGTTCATCCAGGCAAAAGCATCCCAGCAAAGGGTTAAACTGGTTGACCAGCTTAGCTGTTGGTCATCATGGATGGTCATGCATTTAGAGCACCCAAAACAATAAACTCAAACCAAAATATATATGCTAGTCAAGAGCTAAGCTGGTTGACCAGTTTAACCAGTTTGTAAATACGTGTGTAAGTTCCCTGGTGGATTTGGACAGTAAGTAAAATACGCCACATTGCTACATTTGGGTTGTGGTCGTCGTTGCGACGCCTGGTTCCATTCCGCACCATTGTCAAGAAATCTGAGTCTGTAGATATCTCTGCAACGAACCCTTCCACAGCGAATTTACTCCGAACGACTGTTCCCACCCCAGCCACTGAATTATACAGAGATTTTGAAAAGTAGGTGTACTTCCCCTTTAATGATGCACTGGAACCTAGATAGCCCACTACCATCTGTGAACCCACCCCACAGAATGATGGATGGGCCCACCCATGCCAAAGATCTCCTCCCACGGTGGGTGCAGGTCGTTTCTAAAGCAGTGTCCTTCACAAAGACAACAGAGGGACATTTCTGTCCTTTGCAGAGACACAGGCTGCTGATCTGAGTGACCTCCGCGGTGCAGTCTGGACAGACCACTGCACATCTGCCTGCGTCTGTGTGTGTGTGTGTGTGTGTGTGTGTGTGTCTGTGTGTGTGTGTGTGTGCGGGGATTCAGTGTGTAGATCATTCGCACAGAGGCTAAAACGACTGAAATGCTGACCTGTTTGGGGGCTCGCTGGGTGGAGGCTGCGGTCAGGACCCCGCTTTTCATTCACAGCAGATTGATCGGCTGTCCGGGTCGAGCAGATGCTCCGCCTGAGCTGCGCCGACGAAACGCCGACGTCCAATCAGCTTACGAGGGGGGCTGCGGAGTGGTGGGCTTGGTTGTGGCGTGTACCTTTTAACCCTTTACAGTCTGATCCGTAAAATAATTGCCAGAAAGATCCAAATATTTAAAACCAGGGTGTTAATCTGATCTTTTGACCAAAAAAAAAAAAGACATAAATGACTTTTATTTTGTATTATATTTGATAGAGCTGGTATTTATTGTTGTTTTATTTAAATTAAATTATATATTAATATGAAATAGGCATTTAAACCTTTATAACTCTTATGTAGTTGCCTTAAATGTATTTTTTAATTATTTCAATCTTAAAAATCTGTATACATTTTTCTGGCGCTTGCAGTGCACAGATGATCCACCAGAGGGCATCATTTATTTTTTTATTATTTAATTTTATTTGTTTTAATTTGTTATTTTCTTTATTCCATTTTGTAATTATGGTCAATATGTATGGTTTATTAATGATAATTATTTAATAATAATATTGAAGAAATTATTCATTCTACATAGGAGGAGTTAAAGGAGCAAAGCACAGCTTCGCCTCAGTGTTGCCCAAGCTTAAAGCTATTAACTGAAGTGTTCGCATGATATATGAGCATGAAAATACCATTAAGTTTAATTTTATTAGTATATTGCCATTTTCACATGGCCGTATTTAATGTAACATTTGCATTTAAAATCTAAAATAATTGTATTTTTACATTTTTACAATCAACCTTGTTTATTTTTTGTTATAAAAAAATGATTCTTGTTTAAAATTATTTTTTTGCTTATTTTCTTATTTCTGTTCTTATTTCCACCCCGTCACAATGACTATAATTAATGAGCTGTTGCTTTAAACGACATCACAAAAAGAAAGTTACGTCATTTGATTCTTTGAAAAGTAACCCTACCACCCCGTAACACAAAGCAGATTTTTATTTTCTGCACTGAATTAGCTTCTTTCATTTTAGTTAGACTCTAGATCAGACCCTTTACAGTCTGATCCATAAATGATTGCCAGAAAAATCCAAATATTTAAAACTGGGGTGTTAATCTGACCTTCTGACAAAAAGAAAATGACATAAATGACTTTTATTTTGTATTATATTTGATAGAGATGGTATTTTTTTAAATTAAATTATATATACTATAATATAAAATATAATATAAAATATATATTTAACCCGTCATAACTCTTATGTAGGTCCCTAAAACATTTTTGAAATGATTTAAACCTTAAAAATCTGTATACATTTTTCTGGTGCTTGCAGTGCACAGATGATCCACCAGAGGGCATTTATTTTTTAATTTATGTAATTTTATGTTTTAAGTTGTCATTTTATTTTTTAAATGATTGTAATTTTATTTATTAAACATGTCTAGCCTGATTGACTGCATATGGGGAAATTGATCAATTATGCTCAATATATGTTTTACAGAACTGTTCCCACATCTCCAAATTATGCTTTTCTGAGGCGGGCTCATGTTAATGCCCATGTTTCTCTGTTTGATAAAGAAGAGATTTATTTTATTTATTTAATCTTCCCGGAAGAGCACGTAAATAAGACCACGTTCACACCGTGATAAAAGGTTTTCAGGTGTATATTAGCATTTAGAAGAACATAATACAGTATGCATGTCCTCCACCCATCCATTATAAATATTCCTGGATAAATAAACTGTCTCGATAGAGAAGAATTCATTCTCCAGGTACAAAGTGTGGTGGAATCACTGATGGATCCAGCTTGTAACAGAAAGAGCACTGTACATTTGTTTTTTCAGACTCTGAACTACGCTTATTTTCTCCTTTCACTCTGGGTGCGGCCTGTTAGACGAGGGACATGACGACGTGTTGGTAGGGCTGCATTTCCTCACAGGGAGAGAGAGCGGAAAAATAGAGTTTTACACATTTAATGTCTTTTTGACAGAAAAGATGATATCCTTGATTTGGGGTAGGCTGTTGTCTTCCAGAATCTTGGCATACGGCATGGGGATATCCACTCCGGTAACTCGGATGGCAGGTGCGTCTAGGTAGTTAAATGCTGGACCTACAGTCAGAAAGCAGACACACACACACCCACATGAAACAACCTTAGGACACCATGAAAACCTCTGTCTTTAAGATATTTAAACGTCTGGACATCTGATCTTCATTTAAACAATCATTTTACACTTCAAATGCCTACAATTAGTCAGAGTGAGCTGAGTGAGATGGTTAGAACCTGGTTCGAGAGGATTCTGGAGGAGCCCGTCTCATTTAAACCTAAGACCCAGTTCACGGGGTCCAGAGCAGTGTTTGAACTCACTTGAACCACGTTCGGAGACGCATATGACGAACGCTGCCCCAGACGGAAGATATGCAATACCACACAAGTTAGTCTAGCACACTTCGATAACAACTAGCTAATGGATGAATGGATGAATGAATGGATGAGGTGTGTTCAGGTCAATTTCTATCGTCAATCTACGTAAAATATATATTAATATAATACAATTTATAACTATGTAGTTCCCTAAAATTTACATTTTTTAACGATATAAACCTTAGAAATCTGTATAAATTTTTCTGGTGCTTGCAGTGCACAGATAATCCTCCAGAGGGCTCTTTTTCTTTTTTTAATTTGTGTCATTTTATTTGTTCTGTAGTTATGTAATTCTGTAGTTATTAATCTTGGCGTCGGAAACACAGGAGCTCCACTGACTGAAAACAGCCTAGGCAGACGTCAACAGTCAGACGTTCTTTGCTAACTTGGCAGTGATTTGTCAACACGGGCGCGTGCAGCCCAACGCTCGTTTACCCCTGCTGAAATAGCAATCCGCCAAAGTCAGACCTCATCTGGCTCTTAAAGGGAATGGCAAGCGACGTGCTGATTGGTTCATTACTGCACGTTACGCCCAAAACAAACCCATGATTAATTAAGAGACTCAGTACATGCCTTTTTTGCAAGTTTTACATCTGCATAAGGCGATCTTTTTACGATAGCAAAGACACAAGCTGCGTGGGGCGCGGTTGAGGGCCCGCCTAAAGATCACTAAAATAGGGCCCTGAGGCCCTAAATATGACTTCCAACACAATGAAACCCAGAAGGACTGCTTACCCTCCATAATTCTGGCACAAATCTCAGCTCCGACACCGAACTGGGGCCAGCCTCCCTCAACCGTTATCAGGTGGTTGGTTTTCATTACACTAGCTTCAATCGTCTCCACGTCGAGCGGTCTGATGGTACGCAGGTTGATAACCTGCAGAAGAGATGGAGGTCAGTTGTTACGAATGAAACAGAACCAAGAAGTAAAGCTAAAAAGACAACATCTCACATCACGAAGCTAAAAAAGTACAAAGTGACACCAAGTATGGCTCTCCCCAGCTCACCTCACATTCAATACCCTCTTTGGCCAAAACAGCAGCTGCATCCAGACAGTGACCAACCATTCGGGAATGCGACACAAGCGTGATGCGGTTTCCTGTGTGGGAACACAGACACGGGCGTCATTTCTGTCTTGGCTAGAACACAATTCAGACTGTAGCATCTCACGTCATACTGCTGGTCGTCCTGACCCACCTTGTCTTTCCACCTTCGCCTTTCCGATGGGTATGGTGAAGTCTTTGGACTGGACTTCCTCAGACAACTCGAAGGCCACTCCATACATGAGCTCATTTTCCAGCACCACCACTGTTTGAGATCACAGAGGATGAAATTGTAATACATCACACAGTTCCTATGGTGTTGCAATGGCATCCCAGGTGGTTGCTATGGTGTTGCTAAGTGACTATCTATGGGGTCTCGGGAGGTTGCTCAGGTGTTGGTTAGGGGTTACAAGTGCATTCACGTTTTAATGTTATGGCTAATTGGTGTAAGAAATGCTATTAAAATCAGACATGCCTGGATTGTCATCTCGAATGGCTGATTTCAGCAGACCCCTGGCATCCTCCGCATTCCAGGGGCTTACAACCTTGAGCCCGGGGCAGTGTCCATACCAGGCTGCGAAGCACTGGGAGTGCTGGGCCGCCACGCCTGCTGAAGCTCCGTTTGGCCCGCGAAACACGATTGGGACAGGCTGCAGACCCGCAGACATGTAGTACGTCTTTGCTGCAGAGTTGATGACTTGGTCGATGGCTTGCATGGAGAAATTGAAGGTCATGAACTCACAGATGGGCCTAAGGCCAGCCTGAAAATGAAGGCAACAATCACTGAATAAATAGGATTGAGTAAATGCTCCTGTGTGTTGAAAAGGATTGATTGGTCTAAAAACGGCTTGATGGTTTCAAAACACCCAGAACAGTGTGGAGCAACTCACCATAGCAGCTCCTACAGCAATGCCTGCAAAACCCATCTGTGAGGAGCCAAACCAAAGCAAATAGACCAGTTTAAAAATCACGGCTGTATAAAAACGTTACAGTGGTCAATTACAGGCTTCTCTGATTGGCCAATTAACGATTCTAGTATTGATAAGTTGGCCTTATCAAACGTATTATTCACCAGCAAACCCTTTCATTGTGTCACTCCACAATCAGGGACGATCTGGATGCGTCCTATCAGAGTAAAGGGCGAGGGGGGGGGGGCTTATGCTATACACTATGCACTCTCAAATGGCCGAGCTGTTTCCTGAAATCGCTTTTAAATTCTAGGGGCTGCTATTTTTAGCTTGTGTTCCTAGAGGGCAGCGCGGCGAGCTCTAAATACGTATACAAGAGCTGTTCAATATAACACTATTATTAATATGATGATTACAGGCTTTTTGAGCATAACGAAGATAGCACAGTACTTTTGTTACAAAGAGGGCATGAAGTGTTTTTTTTTTTATTAATATTTTTATTGTGATATTTTAGGCATTGAGGGATTCTTTTTTTTTTTTTTTTTAAGTAAGCATTTTCCCCATACTACCTTATGCAAAAAAAAAGGCACCCATCGGCTTTCTGGTAATTTTATATATATATATATATATATATATTTGTTTTTTTTTTATACTGATTTTACCATATTGGAAAAAAGCCAAATATATATATTTAATGTGCCATTACTGTCGCACATGCCACAACTCATGTTGCAGCCCGGGCACATTACATCTCCTTTTGATTTGCTAAATGAAAGTGAAGTAAATGAAGTTCATACTAATCTTCTCAGAAACATATTTTGACCGGGGTGTCCAAACTTTTGCATTCCACTAGACCTAAAAGCAGTCTCCTATGACTTAGTGATATAATTTTAGTGCAAGTACCCTGATCAAAACATGACGGGACTAGCAAAACGCGATCAGGACATCAGGAATGACTCATGTCTGGCTCACCTCAGTAATGGGTGTGTCGATGATGCGTTTATCTCCATACTTCTTCCAGAGCCCTCTGCTCACCTACATCCAAAAGTCAACACAGTCATTTCAACACAACAACAAAAAAAGCAAAAATATTGGCACCCGACTGAAGCCGACAGCCCGGCGCTCGCTGACCTTATAAGCACCATCATACTGTGCAACTTCTTCCCCGAGCAGGAACACGCGCTCGTCCCTCTCCAGCTCCTCGTCCATGGCCTGGTTGAGAGCATCTCTGACTGTGACCTGCAACAAATGAAAATCACTGCACTCTCAAAATATTGAAGAGTCACAATTTTGAGGTACGATATAGAAAATATGTAGAAATATATCACTTTCTTCTATATTTGGAAGGAATGTACAGAGCCCTCAAAGTATGAAGGTGGACAAATTACATTTAGACACAAAAACAGTTCCCTCCATTTAATAAATTATTTTTTTTAATTTAACAATTGGTTCCTCAATTACATAAATCGTTCACTCGATGTAATGAATCGTTTCAGCCCCTTCATTTTGACAATTTAATAAATCATCCCCTAACTTTCAGAATTGTTCCCTTAATTAATCCCTTAACAATTGATCCTCTTTTTATTCTTGTCTGATAATTGATCCTTATGTTTGATAATTGATCCTTAATCTAACAATGTTTTCCTTTAAGTTAACGAATCACTCCCTCAATTCAACAACTTATTCCCTCAATTCCATAATCCATTCGCTCAGTTTAATAAATAGTTTTCAGCCCCTTTAAAAAGCTTTTGCCTCAATTTAACAAAGTATTCCCACAATTTAATTCTTCTTCCCATAAAATAAATTGTTCCCTCAGTTTAATTAAGTATTTAACAACCGATCCCCTTAAATTAAAATTTGGTTGCCTTGATTTAATAAAGTTGCTTCAATTTAATGAATCATTTAATAACTGATTCTTATTTTAGAAAGCCGTTGCTCAAATTAATAAATCATCCCTCAGTTTAATTATAAATTTAACTGATTCCCTCAAATTAAAAATCTGTTGCCTCAATTTAATGAACTCCCTCCCTCAATATCATAAATCATTTAATCTGTCCCCTTAATTTAACAGCGTTTCCCTTAAATTCAATTTAATGAATCGTTCACTCACTGCAATGAATCACGAGTCATTTAACAATTGATTCCCTAAAATGAATAAACATAAAATCTGTTGTCCTCAATTTAACAAACCGTTTCCCAAATTTCATAAATTATTCCCTCAATATAACAATAATTTATTCCCTGAACTTAACAAATAACTGAATCTGTCCCTTAATTGAACAATGTTGTCCTGTAAGCTAATGAATCACTGCCTCGATTGAACAACTCGACTCAGTACACTTTAGCTGAAGGGAGGTACAATTTTAAAATATTAAACTGAGGATTTAATTGATGGAAACTGGATATTTTAAGACTCTAAATATCAGCTAGATAAACTGCAAATATGTCATGTGTAGCTTCTTGGACAGTGACCGTCTCAGAGCACTGACAGCTACCCGGCACTGCTCGCTCGGCTAGCCGCACAGCTAACAGGGCTAACAGGGCTAACAGGGCTAACAGGGCTAACAGGGCTAACACAGCCGGCCTGGTGGGAAAGTAACGACCTTGGTCGGGGGCTTCACTGCAGAAACGACGTTACTGAGCTCGTACTCGTGTGTGGTGAGCAGCAGCGCTGTCCCCAGGTCTCCTGTCCTCCCTCATGTCCTGCATGTCAACCTAACGAAGGCTGGAGCATCACACCAACCTACCTGCAGAGCTGCCGGGGAGGACCGGTGAATCTCCCTCCGGAGGACAACCGAAACAGCATTCTGCGGAACAGAAGACACAGAGCGTACAGTCAGAGCCCGGACACCGGCCTCAGCTCGGCAGAACAGCCGCCGGTTCGGTGAATATTTACCTTCCCGGAGCGGAGAAAGTACCTCAGCGACGCCATATTGGCTCTGTCCCCGCTGTCCTCTATTTGGAGGCGTGGCTACCGTGATGTCATGCGACGCCTGTGTCCAATGAGGAGGAGGGATGTTCAAGGCGAGCCAATCGGAGGCGGGCTGGCGTCTCTACGTCACGAAGTGGAGGCGGTGCGTTAGAAATCCAAGGGCACAGCGGCTGGGACGTGTGGCTGCTGCCATTTTCTGTAGAGAAGAAATTAAACCCTTAAATAGACAAAACTTTATCAAATAAACTGAATAATTAATAGAGAGATAAATAAATGTTTGCAAATATTAATGGGAAAATTCTGGGAATCCTGTTTATTGGAAATAACTTTCTCACTGGGTTCCCTCTCACTGGGTTGGGCCTCCTCTTGCTCTCAAAGCAGGATGGATGGACTGTACAGTTTCTTTGAGATCCAAGTTGACATCATTTCAGGAACACTCCATGCTGCTAATCCCCCATTTATACCACTAAAATATGCTTTTATATATATATATATGGTGGGTTGGTGTGGTGCAACAGATAACACCACTACCTGCAAGTTATTTGGGAGACCAGGGTTCAATTCCCAGTCTGGGTGACTGTGCTGCTGTGCTACACCAATAAGAGTCTTTGGGCAAGACTCCTAACACTACACTGACCCACCTCTGTAATACCAGTAACCTTGTAAGTCACTCTGGATAAGAGCGTCTGCTAAATGCCGTAAATGTAATGTAATATATATGTATATATATACAGAAGTCTTCAGAGATCTTGGCCAGCGTCTTATCTATAAACACTGCTGAGGAACCTGCCAAGATCTCTGAAGTGAGCTCTCCAGATTCTACTGGAGCCAGCCAAGACACCGAGCAGTTTGTGCACCATCATATTGGAAGATGGGTGAAATGGGATGCGCACAGTCAGCAACAATAGGTTGAGGCATTCAAGAGATTATCAATTGGCTGGAAAACATTCCCAACGCCACTATACCACCTCCAGCAGCCTAGACCGCTGATACAGGCTGGATGGGTTCATGGATTCATGCGGTTGCTGCCAAATTGTTCAGACCAAGCCATGCTTCTCCAGTCTAGTCTAGTCTAGTCTAGTCTAGTTTAGGGGGGCTGTGTTGAGCCACTGCAGCCTGAGTTTTCTGTTCCTGGCTGAAATAAGTGGAACTCAACGTGATCTTCAGCTGTTGTAGACAATCTGCATCAAGGTTGGGCGTGTTGTTCGCTCAGAGATGCCGTTCTGCTTACCCTGATTGTACAGAGTGGTCATCTGACTTACTGTGACCTTTGTCTGCCAGCTCCAGCCAGTCTGGACGTTCTCCGTTGACCTCTCACCACCGCCAACAAGGCGTTTCCATCCACAGAACTTTATTACACCATTCTGACTCTGAGACTTAATAATGATAAGAACCAACCTGTGATGTTCTAGACGACTGGATCAGAACATCTCCAAAATTCAGGCAGTATGTTTTTATTGGGGGGTGTTCCCAGTATGCAGTGCAACTGGGTCATGGGCACCCAAGGTCATATTGATGCTCATGGAGGCATCCAGTGGTATCTGGCATAAAGACGCTAGCAGCAGATCTTTCCTGTAAGTGGTAAAGTGGGCGGGGCCTCCATGAGCGTCAGTGAAACCATGGACTGGACGCCTTCAGGCCTTGAGGGGTTGGAAGGGTTGGCAGAGCTATTTCAGCAGCACTGGGGGGGGGTTACAGCCATTCATACTATTACATTATTATTATATTAACACAAAACAATGGACAAAATAAAGGAAACAACATCAACATTCCATAGTTTTTACTTGAATTATCACAATTGAAAGCACAATAACACCATTCTGTTAAAATAGTGTCAATACAAGTTTTTTTGTTTGTTTACAGGGAGAACAAGAACACATTTCTGCTCAATAAAAACTGAGGATGCCCACCTCCAGTGCGTACACCGGCAGTTGCGGCAAACGCACAGTCATTTTTCTGGTCAACCATAATCACAACATCTCCCACAAGCTATACCGCCTTTCTGCGTAAATTAAATCTCTTGTAAACGTTATACCTCTTTTCAGGACCACTTCTACAAACAGTGGTAAAGTGCTGCAGAGAAACCGATGTCCTCTCCCCAGTAGAATTCCTTCTGAGCTGATACAGGTTCCACCCAAAACCTTCCAGCGCTTTTGTCTGCAGTGCAAAACGTATGGACGTATATACACAGACGGAGCAGGATTCTGCTGGACGTGTAAAATGAGTCCAGTCCATCAGGTCTGGGTGTACTTTGTCAAAAAAGCCAAACAACGGTTATGAGATTGCTTTAAAACTACTGTTCCCTGTACCTGCACTCTCAAAAAGGAAGGTGCTACACACAGTTCTTTGAGGGATGAGATGGCTCCATGCCTGCTTGATGGATCCAAAAGGGATTTCTTTATGGCATCATTCAAAGAACCCTTTGTAGCACCTTAATTTTAAGAGCGTGTGCAAAAATAGGTATCGTTTCAGTCAGTATTCCCACTGCACAATGCTTTCTGAACTGAACGATCCGTGCTTTGACAATATCTGGTACTGCTGCTAGATCTGCAGATCGCCGACATGCAGTTCAACCTAAGGAGAAATTGTAGAAGTATTCATAAACGGATATGTACTGGCTTAGTGATTTCAAAAGGAGAAGATCACCCTTTGTTCATTTCAATTCCAGTCAAAACAGTTGTTAGGTACAAGTTCTTCATTCAAGAAGATCTTTCTGAGAAGATACACTGTTAAAAAGATCCTACACTAAAGATGCTACCGTTTTTTCCATCCAAAACTGTGGAGCAATCTCTTATGGTACTATGGCAAGCACCTTTCCACCAAAAACCTTATTTAAAGGTTTCTCAAATCACCCTAGAAGGTCCCTCCAGTTTCTGATGGAAGAACCTTCAAAAGTTCCATCTTGTACTTTTTAACAGTGTACTCCAGCAGCATAGGGAAGAACGTAAATAAAGAGCTAGTAGACCTAGAAGATGATCAGCACTTGAAGATCAATATCCTCTCTCTCTCTCGTCAGATCTAGGAACATCTACAGGTGTCCATCCTTCCATTGTGAGAAGACGACTCAACAAAGTGGGTCTGAAAGGATGTGGAGCTGAGAAAATCTTTGAGGGAAAAAAAGCTCTTAGGATAATGTGGACAGATCACTCCTGAACCCAGACCTCAACATCATTGAATGGTGAGAAGCAGAAAATGCTCTGACTTCGAAGTCTGAACTTTGGAGGTGTGGAAAACCCCTCACCACCATGTTTAACAGATGAGGTGGTGCTTTGGATCTTGGACAGGAGGTGAGGAAACATCTCCAGCAGATTTCTGCAGCAATGCTGAAAGGGAGTCACTTGAAGAGGATGGAAGCTGTAAATGCTCAAACATCTGATGGTGGATATAGTTTTCGGTCCAATAGGTGTTTCTGTTTCTTTTTGTGGAGCTGAAAAGTGAAGATCTGGTCTCTAATGGCAGTTTTGACTGGAAACTGAATAAATGTAGGGTGATCTTTTTTTGTCAGCATTCTGTAAAACTTGCCAAGCTCTGCCAGAGTGCATTAGTGGACAGAGCATGGGCAGGTGGACAGAGTGGATTGGTGGTTCCTTTCAAAGCCATCAATGATGAAGTGTAAATGTAAAAGCAATGAAACAGATATTGGTACTTTATCCTGGAAACACACGAGAAGGTTTATGTGAGGGTGCAGGAACAGGATTATTTGAAGTATCATTATTTGTATAAGATGATTGTAACCTTGCATTATAATTCATACTGCTGCAAGTAGGAGAATGAACTATATACAGCTCCTAATTCTGGGAATAGGAATCACACCACTTGTCTTGTATAGGCACAATGGTTAAATGTGGCACAAACCCAAAAGCTTTTTTTCCCCACATTTTTTTTTTTAAATGAAGCCCTCCCTAAATAATATAGCACAATGGATTAAAAAGACAAAACCTGCACGATACTGAAGTAAAACGGTCAAAATTAGAGTCAGAGAATTTAAAGAAGCCTGAAAAGAACCCCCATTAAATCACTGGAAACTGCAGCTGCAGGGAGCCTGTTTTTATGGGGGTCAGTAATATCGGTCTAAGAGATGCATTAAATTAATGCTCATCCAATTCTTAAATTTGACAGTTTTTAGAGTCCAGGTTTTTTTAGGGTTGGCCTCCATATAGCAGCACTGCAAGTCACAGGACCCCGTACGTATTCCACCTACAGTCCCCAATCTGTAGCTGATTTGGGAGCGAAATGAAAAACAGCAACCTCTCAAGCTTTCCAAGCTTTCCACTGCAGTCCTGCTGTAAAGAATACCTCCAGTCTCGGCACAACCGAAGACGAGACCTTGGGAAATCGGCCAAGGACAAATTGCACAGGAGAAGCCGAGCGAGGCACCGTCTCTTAGATGTGCGGGTTGCTGCGGTCGCAGGTCTCTGCTTTTTTCAGCCGGCCTTTGCTGAAGGTCTGGATGGAGCTGAGGAGAGCGCTGCGGCCCTCGCCGTTAACGGAAGGCGGGTGGAGGGAGGGTGGGCTGGGGTCACTCCCTGAAGGTGGTGGAGGGGGAGGTGGTGGCGGAGGAGGAGAAGCCACTGGCTGAACACCTGTGTTGACCAAACAACAAACATTAGCATGACTGGAGGACGGCCCAGACAAGAGAAGTCCAGTACCAGTCAAAAGTTTGGACACGCCATCATGTCTCTCATCAATAAGAGAGTGTTTACTGTAGAAACTCTAGAACACGGTGGAACAGATGCAGATAAACATAAAATAAAACGAATAGGAATATCTTGTGTACTGCTGTCCACAAGAGGGCGCTCAAGGCAGTGAATGTGAATTACAATCCACAAGGGGGAGCCATGGAGCACAATTAAACAAATAAATAAATAAATAAAAAAAATACAGATTTTTACATAATGCTGCTTTAAATCTAGATTAATTTAAAATGTGTCAAACCGTGCAATCCAATCAGGTGCCCAAATTTGTGTCTGGTACTGTACACCTGAGGACTAAACGCAGCCACATGCCACAACTATGCTTAGCAGAGTGGTGCACTTACCAGGAGGACGGACACGCACACACACACTACAGGATTTATTAAAATGCTTTGAACTAAAGAACATCTGTTAACAAAAAGCTCCAACCGTGCCTCTGAGGAGCACGTTTCTGTCTAAAGAAGTCGAATTAGGGCTAAAACTGTATAAACCATCCTGTAGTATGTGCCCGGCAGGGGCAACATTGAAGCAGCAACAAAAAAGAAACTTCAGTGTCCGCAGTGAAGGAACGCTGTCCTTTTATAAAGAGAACCCTTTATAAAAGTAGAACAAGTGCTCAGTGCAGGAACCAGTGCCGCAAGCTTTTAGAGCCCAGACTGATACATTTGGAGTACCTGAGCCATTGAACCTATGAATAAAATCTTAAATGTGACCTGCAGCCTCCTAAAAATGAAGGTATTATAAAGGGATCTTTGAGCGATGCCATAGAAGAAGCACTTTGGTTCCATAAAGAAGCTTTTCTGGAACGTGAAGAACCTTTAAAGAACCTTTAAATTGGTGAGAAAAGCTTCTTTATGGAACCAAAATTGGTTCTTCGTAGGCATCGCTCAAAGAACCCTGCGTAGCACCTTTATTTATGTATATCTGTACTCCAAATTATAAGGTATAGTATTTTCCAATGTGCTTTAATAGCTAGAACTGTTCTAGGCACTTCACAGACATTAATTTATTAAGATTTTCCTTGAACCTTTAGTCCCATGGAAATATTTGGACACCTTTACCTTTACAGACAAATTGAATGTGAATATTACACCGATCAGCCATTGCATTAGCACCACCTGCCTAATACCGAATAAGTCCCCTTTGTGTCCCCACAACAGACCTCACCATTCAAGACATAGACTCCACAAGACCTCGGAAGGTGGTATCTGTGGTATCTGGCAGCAAGAACAACATCAGCAGCAGATCCTTTTCTAAAAGTCCAGTAAGTTGTGACGAGGAGCCTCCATGAGCATCAGTGAGCCTTGGGCGCTGGCTCACCTCTGGTAGGAACGGACCACTGCATACCACTGGGAACATCCCACAAGACCTGCCTGATGTTCTGGAGAGGTTCTGACTCTCCAGTCGTCTAGAACATCACAGTTCGGTTCTTGTCAAAGTGTCTCAGACTATTACGCTTGCCCATTTCTTCTGCTTTAACACCTTCATCACCTTCACTCTCTGCCTAATGTGCAACCCCAACCTGTGCCAGGAGCCGCTGTAGATGAGGACAGTCGATGTTTTTCACTTCACCGGTCAGTGGTGCTAATGTTATGGCTGATCAGTGAATACGCCAATGCTTTCCAACGTTTATGTCCCAATCAACCACGACTTACAGCATCACAACACACAAGAACCTCCGTTAAACATCCGATATCGCACAAGTCAAGATTCCTGAACGTTTCGAACCTCTACCGAAATTAGTGACATAACTGAAGAAGTGAGGAGGGTGAGGAGGGAGGGGGTGGGGGGGTACAAGTCAGCAGGCCATTGCAGATTGTGAAGGCTAAAGTTGCATTAGCCCATCTCAGCAGCCCAGAATTAAACACAGAAAATTTAATTCCCAAATCGGAGACACTACTCCATTAAGCGATAACCAGAGAAACAGTAAACACAGATGAAGTCGAATAAATGATCTCATAGCTCTGCTTTTTGTGACTGGAGTGGAGGAAAGGCTGAGAGCTCCTGAGGAAGGGCAGAGTGCAACTTTACAACAGTAAATAAATTAGTACTGAATTACTTTACCCCACACATGTTCAAAATGGTGCATGCTCTACTTTGAAGACAGCATAGGAGGAGAAAGAGAGGCAGATACACGTTACTGATTATTTTAGAATGAGAGGAATCAAAACACACATCTTGCTGGAGGTGGAATATGATGTGTTCAATTTGAAGATGATTTTGAAGACATTTTAGAAAACATTTATGAGAGAAAAAGAGTGAAGGAAATATAATGTGAGTACAACAAGATTCAGAGTTCCCACTAATTTTTGAGAAACATTTTCCAGGACTTCCATGAATGAATAGATACACATGAGAAGTGTATAAAACCTGTTCAATATCAATAGGCTTTACACACATGGCTACAGGATGCATTATTTAACATTTAAATAATTTACTATATATGTACTCGCTGTCATGCAAAACCCTTGTACCTTGAGATAAGGAAAAGAAAAGAACTGCAGGACAGCAACTATATGCAAATTCCCATTAGATGCAAATCCCTTAGTATCGGTCCACATGACAGTGCAGCATTGTGAACTTAATAAATAGGGTATCAATAAACAGGGAGGTTTCCAGGTTTCCAATCTCATCAATACTTTCCATTTCTTAGCAATTGTCTCATTTTCCAGGTGTTTGCATGAGTGATAAAAAAAAGTTTCCAGATTTTCCAGGACATGTGGGAACCCTGCTAGTTACACAGTCGTATAAAAATGTTATGACCACCTCTGGTTTGTCAGTTGTAGCTGAGTACAAAACGATCGGCAAGGGCAAAAGATGTGACATGACTGATGTCCGAAAAGACATGATAATAGGGTATCGGGAGAAGGGTTGTGGCATTGTGGAAACCTAAAGCAACTACAGTGGACGTGTACTGAGAATGGACTTCTCGCACACCAAGTGCCTCCCAAGGTGTGGTGTCCCAAAGGCCACTGATGCCAGAGTGGCACGGTGTGCGGTGCAGAGCAATCGACGCTCCACTGTGGAACCATAATACAGTCCATGCCCCAACGTCTAGCTAGTAGCACCCGAGCCAAGGGTGGTACTTTCCACTATTAGGTAGGTGGTCATAGTATTCTGATATGACTGCATGTGTATCTATATCAGAGTAAACGTGAGTAGTAGAGCAAATTCTGGACGATTTGTTCAAATTAGATGGCCGGCGTTCCTAATGGTCAGTGGGATGTGTGCATGTTCAGAACAAACAGGATCTAGAAAGTAGCAAATACCTGGTGCAGGTGGAGGAGTGGGAGATGACGGACAAGTAGGTGGAGAACTTGCTCCTGAACCTGGAAAAAAAATGTGTGTGTGTGTGTGTGTTTATTATATATCTAAACTATAAAGGACAATTTTGTGATGTTATAAATTTTGTTTAAAAGTCAGAACCTCAAAATTTATACATTTGAAGTGATACAGATCAATAAAACATCAAAGGTTGCTAATCTTGTGCAAAACATATATTGGTACATAAACACAGTAGCATATATTGTAAGCTAATTTAACACAAATAACCCTTATTTACTTTTCCTGTGTGTATTTATTTGGTTTCTTAAGTAAAGATGGAAAATTAAGGTCCAGAAATTTTAATTAACTTTCTGGACCTCGACTGGCCAAGAACTCGGATTCTTCAACTGTTGAGGTCCAGAATGTTAAAAATCCGATCCAAGGTTTTGTTCCAAGTTCTTGGCCAGTCGAGGTCCAAAAAGTTAATTAATTTTTGGACAGCTGACGTCCAGAAAATTAGAACCTTAGGACCTAATTTTCTATCCATTTCCATCTTTTCAACTTTCTTTCACAAGAGCAGATAACTCATATTACTGCTAAGTGGAACTAGATCATGCCTCTTGTTAGCCTTCAAATGACTGCTAGATTGGCTAATATTGAGCTGTGAGTGACTGGATGCCCACAGAAACAGGAATTGACACCAGAACAAGATAAAACACTGTATGTATATACACACTACGCCAATGTTTCTTAATCCTGGTTCTGGAGGCACCCTGCACACTTTAGTGCTTCTCCCAACACATCCAAATCAGCTAATCAGCTCATTACCAAGCCCTTTCAGAGTTTCAGCACTGAGTCCACTAAATATGCAGGGCCGGGTGCCCACACTGCCCTGCTCTAATGGCGTAATGTGCTTTCAAGCTCCTGAGCAGAACATTGCTTAGATTGAACTGGTCTATCGGTCCAAAGAAAGAAACTCTGACACCACCATAGTTTACAATCAACCTACCGGAGTTGTTGTTGTACTTCATTGACAAATCTTCTTCATTTTCATACGCAGACTGTCTGGATTTCTGACGGCAACAAAAAGCACATTAACCATTTTGTATTCTCCACTCTGTTTTTTTTTTATCTCCATTATCATTAGTGTGTCTCTCTGTAGCTGCAAGCATCAATTCAGCTGTCTTAACTACCTTTCTCGCCAGGATCTTCCTCTTCTTTTTCTCCTCCTCTGAGCCGTGGTGGGACTGTGCCCGGGTCAGCCTCCTGTGCTGGTGAATCTGTGCAGAGAAAACACAGTGTGTGTCAGGATCAAACTGGTGCAGAGATCTGTAGAGGTCCAGATAACAACACACTAATTATATGTAATTAAACTTTTCTTTTTTGTAGATAAAAAGGACATAAAACTCACTGCTCTCTGTTCTTCTTGGAGACGCTTTTCCAAGCACTCCTTGGACGATTTCAAGGCATCCTTCAATTTGGAGGTTATCTGCATTTTACGGAGGAAAGCACTTTGATTATGTCACGTACGAATGCAACTGTAGACTTACCAAATATAACAAACACACAGAAATAAACAACAGTGTGTTAGCTTAATTCCAGTGCTCCCCTGAAGAAAGCACAGCATTCATCTCCCAATACTTCAAACATCTGGTTGATCTAATCAGTCCTTCATTTAAGGAAATAAGCTGAACTGCTGGAAGAACTGAACAAATCCCTGCAGTGTCTGGAGTTCATAGAGAAGATCAGCAGTCAAACCTGGGCTCCACCAACTGTGCTCTAATGTTACTCCATTACCTGTGCTCTAATGTTACTCCATTACCTGTGCTCTACTAACTCTGCTCCATTACCAGTGCTCCGCCAACTGTGCTCCAATGTTACTCCATTACCTGTGCTCTAATGTTACTCCATTACCTGTGCTCTAATGTTACTCCATTAACTGTGCTCTAATGTTACTCCATTAACTGTGCTCTAATGTTACTCCATTAACTGTGCTCTAATGTTACTCCATTACCTGTGCTCCACCAAATGTGCTCCAATGTTACTGTGCTCCATTAACTGTGGTTTACTAACTCTGCTCCATACCTGTGCTCCAATGTTACTCCATTTTCTATGCTCCATTACCTGTGTTCTACTAACCGTGCTCCAATGTTACTCCTTTACCTTTGCTCTACTAAGTTTGCTCCATTACCTGTGCTCCATTACCTATGTTCTACTAACTGTGCTCTTAATGCATTTATTTTTATGTTATACAGTATTTTTGTTTTACACACACAAAACGGTGTATAACCATGTGTATAAAAACACACACACTCAAATTACCTTGACTTGGGGTTTTTCTGAGTTGAACAGTAGAACATCACTGAATAGTCTGTAAAACACACACACACACACACACACACACACACACACACACACACACACACTTAATTTAGTCATATAATCGTTAAAAAACTGTGTGAAAATGTGCAGGTCACTAGTACCATCACTTACGGCGTTTGCAGGAGCTGAGCAACAGTGGGCATTCCTGCTTTACAGGCCTCAGTGGACAGGACGGACTGCAGAACCGAGACTGCCGAAAACATGGAGCTTTAAGCATTCTGCTCTTCCTGTGCCAATAATAAAAAATCGGAGTGAATGATTTAACAGACTCACCGACTGATGTGCAGGGAGCAGAGGGATACTGGTCCACAGGTACAGCATCTGGAGGCCTCCCGTACGTCATTTCGTACAGCAAGTGTCCAAAAGAATAGACGTCAATGCTCTCCGTGGTCTGAAAAAACAAAAGAAATACGGTCAAATAGAATTATCCCTCTGGCGATTCACCTTTGAGCCAATAAACATTTTAACAACAGTTTATAAAGGTAAATCATTATTTATGTACATCTGACCCTCATACCAACATACATACTTTGATGAAGCCCTGTCGAGTGCAGAGGCTAGACAAGCCAAAGCATTAATAAGCAGCTGTTATGTTAAAGTAATTGAAAAATCATGTTGGAAAAATGAAAAAACAGGCAATGGGTCCCAAACCCCCTTGACAGTCAGAAACATATGGAAATACACTCTTACATAAGAGCCTCCTTGTGTCCTTGTGCAACAACTGTTCAGACCATAGCGTTAACAAACAGTACAGAAGCAAGAACGTACGTGAATTTTCCTGAACTGTGTTACGAAGGGCCGGTGGTAAGAAGGAAGTCCGAGTAGAGAGTTCTCTATGTCCAGAAGTTTGCAGGTGTTGTCCTCAATTAAAATATTGGACGCATGCAGATGCCCATATGGAAATCCCTTATCATGAAGGAATTTCAGGGTCTAAATCAACATAGAAAAGAAACATGATCAAATAACTGTATAATGCAGAATAGGCATAGGAATATCTACTGCATAAATTAGGCAGTTATTTTTCCAGACCTCCAGAATCTGCCTCCCGTAAGTCCGGATCTGCTGGAGTTCCAAACCCTGGATCTTTTTTGGGTTACAGTACTTCTTCAGGAACGGCTCCTTTGGTTTAACCTGGAGTGTCAGAACATGAGGGAGGGACGGAAGATGAGAAGAGGTCAATTTAGGGAGACATGGATTGACAGGCAGAGGGAGGAAGGGAAGCAAATAGGAAGGGACAGAGAGGAAGAGAAGGACAAATGAAGGGAGGGACAGCCAGATGGGATGGTGGAGGGACGAACGAACGGTACATAGGGACAGTGGGAGGGAAAATGGGATGGAGGTTTGATGGGCAGAAGAGAAGTTTGATGGATGGGAGGTTTGATGGGAAGGAGAGTTGATGGGAGGGTGGGAGAGTTAATGGGAGGGTTCATAGGATTGAGAGTTGATGGAAGGGAGGGAGAGTTGATGGGAGGTTTGATGGATGGGAGGGTTCATGGGAGAGAGGGAGAGTTGATGGATGGGAGGGAGGTTTGATGGGAGGGAGGGTTGATGGGAGGTTTGATGGATGGGAGAATTGATGGGAGGGAGCGTTGATGGGAGGGAAAGAGAGTTGATGGGAGCATTGACGGGAGGAAACGTTGATGGGAGGGAGCGTTGATGGGAGGGAAGGAGAGTTGATGGGAGGTTTGATGGGAGGGAGGTACAGACAGATGGGACAAAAGGACAGACCAAAGGGACAGAGGGAGGAAGGATAGGAGGGATAAAATGAACTACTACTGAAGCTTTTCATACTCATACATGCTGTTTCTCACACGGTTTGATGAGATGTACCTTGCAAATGTGATCCCTAAGCGTGCCTTTCTCGTTGAACGTTCTGATCACTAACGCTGAGGACTCGCTGGCAGAAGCAAACGTGACTGGACAGATGTATGGGTGCTGAGGTCCAAACAAAACCATGAAATCAGAAAGAAACAGAAAGCAGTTACACACTTAGAATGAGGAGCATTTTGCTTAGGGGAAAATTTCAGGCATGACACACCATTACACCACACACCCAAACACACCAAACCAAAACAAGGTTTCTCATTACCCTCCTCTCTGTGAGGAGACCGGCACGGCTGGATGCTCTGCATCTGCATGATTATCACACACTGTCATGTGGTCTAGTTTCTTTTTCCACCCTCATTCTCACACATCATTAGCAGCTGCTCTGAGGGACTTCACAGAGGACGGCTGAGTGGAGGAGGTGCACATTTATCTGTTTATTCCACAGATTTCAGCAAAGAGCCAAAACTGGGGGTTTAAAACAGGGAAATGTCGCTTCATGTGATCAGACATGGTGATTACTGCATTCCTCAGATCAGAGAAAGGAAGGATGGAGGCATTTAAAGGAACAGTTGGGTGATAAATTAGAAGTTACACAATCTTCCCAGACCTCCCAAATGTGTCAATCAGCCGGACATGTCTGGTGTCCCAAGTTTGCTTCTTTTGTTTTAAGATGGAGCAGCAAGGCTAATGTCGCTAATAAGTAATGGAAGCCTATGGACACCAACTGCTAGCATGCAAACTGCACAGCTAAAGCCACATTCTAGAAACCCGACATGTTTGCAGTTTGCTGCTTTTCCCTTTTTAAAGTCAGTAGGCAGTACGTGTGGACGGTAGCGCTGCTGGTCAAGGACGCAATTTTGAGTTTTTCGCCTCAAACCACATAAAATTAAAGGTTAAGCCAAGTAATTCTCAAACAGGCAAAAACCTATATTTTGCACAGATAAAAGCAGTGTGTATTTGGTCTGTAATTTAGTTACTTGGTACCTTAGTGCTGCTTTAACCCTTTAAACTTTAGCCTCATGTTTGAGTTTTAATTTATCACCGACTATTCAGTACATACTAATTACTCAGTGTCCACTACTTATTCAGTTACTATTAATTATTCTATAAATACTACGTATGCGTATATCTAATGATTAATAACCAAATAATTACTCAGAACCAAGCAATTATACAATAAGTACTATTATTGACTAATTATTCAGTACCGACCAATTACTTAGTATCTACTAATTATTCAAAATTTACTAATTATTCCTATATACCTACCTAATTACTTACTACATAATTATTTGTGAATGTTAATATTTAGTAACCACAAATTATTCAATATGTACTAATTATTTAGTGCCATACTGTAATGTGCAATAATAATAGTACTGTAATTCAATTTAATATGTAAGATAAGATAAGATAAGATAATCCTTTATTAGTCCCGCAATAACTATGCAATGCAATGCAACTATGCAATGCAATGTATGCAATAACTATGGTGCAATAATTTAATGCCACTTCACTATAGTCATAAATTATATATATGTTTTTCTCTTTGTTTTTACATTTATTTTATAGTGTGTTTATTGTTACACAAATGGTTGCAACTGTAACAACTGCAATTTTCCTCTTGGGATCAACAAAGTATTTCTGATTCTGATTACTTAGTACCTACTAATGAGTAAATAAGTAGTAATTTCAGCAACTTCTAACTTTTCAATAAGTTAGAATTATTCAATAGCTACTATTTATTTAGTACTTATCAGTATTCAGAATATGCTAATTACTTAGTAATTACTAATTATTCAGAATCTACAGTAAAACTAATGTGTAACTTGCTGTGGGACATATGTGCCCACATAAAGGCCTTTGGGGTGAGCTTCAAAGAGAGATGCTTGAAGGAAATCCTTATATGGGCTTCCTGAAGGGAACTGCTTGACCAGCTGTTGACCTCTTATAACACAAATTTCTGGGCCAAATACAGCCATGGGGAGCACTTTCTGATGCTGCAAATGAGGAGATTTAATAATAAAAAAAAGAAAGACTTACGGTCAAAGAAGAAAGCAGCTTCATCGCAGACTGAAGATCTTTGTCTGACAAAAACTTGTCAGGACCCAAATCAACCTGAATCAGAAGAAACAGAACCACAACAATCTGTACATTAGACTAACTCACACGTAATCAGATTTCCCAATCAGAGCGCACTGCAATGAAAGGAACTAAAAGGGAAGTAGCAGCTTACCAAGTACTTCTTCAGCAGGTCTGAGCTAAATCAAGGTTATGCAACGAGGAGAATTAAGCAATGTGGGGCCACAGTGCAGGATTACACTGAGCTCACAGAAAGTGGTATCACATTTTCATGAGTGTGTTTGAGGTGAAAACACAACTCACCCAACTTAAGACTTGTCGATCTTTGGGCTGCTCTTTGTTTTTCACTAAGAAGTACCGCTTTCGTAATCTCCAGCCTGTGTAAAGAGTGGACAGTCATTATAATCCTCCTGCTGTGAAACGGCAGCTTAACAGAAACACCATTTAATTCAACAGTGAACAGAAGAAAATCAGACAAAGCAGTTATTCATGATCACATCAGCGGAATTCTGTATTAAGGCAACATTATGTCGCAATTTTAAAAGCTTAAATCAGCAGCTTCAGTATCGTGCTGATGCTTCACTGACTGGAACAGGGAGAGCGGCGTCTTCGCCATTCCCACTCCGGGCCGGAGTGCTGCTGCTACTGCACTATGGAGCTTTGGTGGTGGAGCTGCAGGAGGAGAACCTCTCTCCAGAACTGCTGTGTAATGCTGCGTAACCCGTAAACCGCCTCCGTCCACATGCTTCTTTACCTTCTGGTCTCTCTGAATAAAAGTAGCTTTAGCATTTTAGGCTTGCTACCACAAGTACTTTTACAGTACAGATTTACCTGGTTAATGACTTTTTTTACAGCATATTTTAAATAACTGTTACAATTCCAATGTGAGCTACAGGTACAGGTACCGAATACAGAACCCACTCTTCACCGACCAACCACAAAAAGAATCGAACCCATAGGCTAGCAGCCCAGTTCTGCTGGTTATACTGGCCCAGTCACTGGCTACTTATGTAGTGTACCACCACAGATATCTTACATTTGGAGCTCAATAACAGGGTTTAAAGCTCTGGGCTGTTCATAAATTATGCTGTGCATGCATGCGCTGTAATTAATTTTTTATTATTGATGGACCAGGAAATGTTTCTTACATGTTTACTACACCCATCAACGCTGATGGGTAGATCATCTACTTTTACTTACCGATGTCTTTTAAAGGCTCCACCACCTCCCACTTGGGGTCGGATCTAAAGAACATGGACACTTGCTGTAGGGCGATTTCTGGAGGAGAAAGCATTAAGAATTAGTCAGAAAGCTAAAGCTTCAAGAACTGACTTGAACTGACACTTATTGCCTAATCTTAACTTCACTGGTCAATGGTTTTAATGTTATGGCTGATACATGTGTATATTTCCATTCTACATAATGTGGTGTCTGGTCATCGTCCTAACATCCTGACCTTACTAAAGTTCTTGTTGCTGAATACACTCAAAGACACGCTTCTCTAAAATCTAGTAGATTTACAAAAAACAAAAGCAGGAAGAAACAACGAATGAGCAGGTGTCCCAATACTTTTGTCCATATTTGGTAACCTGTGTATGGTCATATTCGTGCCATATTGCCCAAACTGTGTCACTTAAGATGTTAAAGGTGATAATGTTTATTACGGTCTGTCCCCTGCCCCATAGTCTACTAGTCCACAGAATGCAAGGGACCCGTGCTAACCCCCTTGCCCCTGAGCCTGCCCACGTACCTGTGTAGTTTGCAGAATAATTGTTGGTGTCGAGGAACTTTTTGACCAGTTCACAGCTGGAGAGGATGTGGTGCTGGGTGAGGAAATTCAGATAGGCCTGAAGACCTTTCTGCCTCTCCGCTATGAACTCTCTGTCCATGTTCCCTATTAACTTCTTGGGGGGAAGGGGCAGGTTGAGGCCAGAGATCTGACGAGAGCAAGAAGGCCGGCGGAGAGGCAGAGCAGAGAGTGGGCGGGACGTGGAGGCGGAGACATGCAGAGGAAAAGAAAGCAACAATGAGAAAAAAAAAAGTAAAAAAGGAGACAATGTGCCTGTAATCACTTTTACTGGAAAGTGGAGTTCCAGAATTGACCAGGAAACATGTTTGTGAAGAGTCAGCAACACACATCCTCATCTGAGCTGAAATCTCAGCGTAACTGCAGACTACTCCAGTGGAAATCACAACCATTGTTCTGATGAACAAGGAGTTTCATTATGCAACAGGAATCTACACGATTTACTCACCAGTAGACTGTTGTTGAGCATGTCGAAGTCACTGTATCTCCTGATGACCTGCAAATATTAGAGAATATATACACAATTAACTACTGAACACAGCACAGCTCATCATCATCATCAATCGCTGTAGTTACACATGTCCAAATATTTGTGGACAGTTTCACACATTACTGACAGAGACAACTTGTCTATTATGTTTGACGTACCACCAATAGAGTAGGTCTCTCTGGAGCAAATAAACCAAACATGAGCCTATTGGCACCATGCTGCCTAATGCAAGGTGTGGGCTAGTAGAGGGGTATAAAGCCCCCCCACAAGCTCAAGCGGTGTTCTCTGAAATGACGGATGGAGCTCAAAGGGCTGAGTATGAACGGCCTAAGTGGCTCTGAAGTTGGTAAAGAAGGAACTACTATTTAGTACAAATTAGCCAATGTGTTTAGCCCACAACCGCTGATGGTTAAGCCACCTTACATCCTTTTTATGTCAAGCTCTGCAGCTGAGGACAAGCCTAGCGAAGAACACCCGTTAAAAATAACCGTCTGCCTCAGTCTTTCAAAAGTGGAAGTTCTTGAATTAACTGAATGAACGGATTCAAGATGCATATTCTCACAGTCTGAGCAGACACAAGACTTAGTGTGCAGTAAAACGACCAATCAACATCACTTGGTTTACCCTCCATAATTATTAAAGGGCTAATGTCATGAAAAGCCAATGTGGTTTTTTTTTTCTTAAATAAATATATTTCTAATTTTACCCCACTTTCTACCCAGTTTGAAAGGGCGTTACCCAATCCCCATTCATCACTAGCAATGCACCCAACTCTAAGAGGGTGAAGACACATGTGAAGCTGATGCGAGTGGGGAGAAATTGCCATCAACCCACCCCTAAGAGAGCAAGGCCGATTGTGCTCTCCCAGATTTCAGCTGCTGATGGCAAGCAGCTTTTGACTCAGGACTTGGACCAGCTATCCTCTGATCATAGTGGCAGAACCTTAGTCCACTGGACCACTCTGAGTTGTTTTTTGTCATATCATAAAACCTCTAGCTCCAATATAATCCACCCATTCCAACCTTTTAACGTCCTTTGAACGATTATTCAAACTAAATTATTGCAATATTTCAGGCTGGACTACTTATTACAAGGCATAATACAGGGCTGCCAATCATAAAGGAGCTCGTTTGCAAGGTAAAGAAAGGCCCATGTCACAGTTTTTGGTATTCATTTACTCATTTCTCATAATTAGGAGTAATTAATATTGTTAAATAGTATATATGTACGTATATGTATATATGTAATTCACCCCCCCCCATTCCACTTATAGAAATGAATCTGTGATGTCATTAATAAACCCCAGCACATTTATATACAATCCACCCATTTCAGCCAATCTAGCCCTGCTTATTCGAGCTGAAATTCTAAGCAGTGTTTCAGTTGAGGTGGCTTTTCGTCGCAAGTAACAAGGCAGCCAATCAGAACAGAGCTTATTTACATATATTAATCTTAAAGGCGCGATGATGATTGATTTTCACACACTCAACATTAGGTTAATTATTCCGTTATTAGTCCCAATGCAGAAGCCGTAATTAATTATTTAGAAAACAATTTTGCACATTTTATGGAGTCCCACAGAGTTCTGTTTTAGGGTTTGTGAAATTGCTGCTAATTGTGGTGGTGGTGGTGGGAGCTGGGGTGTAGTTGCAGGCCTACACAGAAGAAGGGTTTAGGGGTTAATTCCAAGAAACAAAGAAAGGTTGGAAACTGGTTGAGTAACAATGAATTAGGGCAGCTTTTGTCATAATGGACCTTAGAGAAGGAAAACAATTAAATACAAGAAATATGTAGGACAGGGGCCCTTTAATAAGCTGTCAGTGTTTGCGAGCCAGTGTGGATTAGTCATGTTTAACATCCTGTGCATCCTCAATCAAGAGGTTCACAAACAAGCTGTAGGCAGGCAGGATCTCCAGCTCAATGAGCCTCCAGCTGCAAAGCTCAGAAAGACACGGATGTCAGACACACGGTCAACTGGATTCAGCTGATAGAGAGCAGAACAACGACTTACTGTCCAGCTGTTTTCTGTCGAGACTCCCCTCTGGACACGGATGATGTATTCCTGGTGATAAAGAAGAGCAGCAGCTTATTAAAAACTCAGAAAAGTGTTAGTGAGTGTTAGTGTTTTGTCACTGGCATGCAAAAATCTTGTATTTTAATTTCCGTTGTTTTCACTTTTTGACATTTTCACAAATAGAAATGCTCTTAGACGTGACTTGAAGCTTTTCACACTGACTTCCATTTAAGTTCAGAAGGGCTTTTTTTCCCCCCTCAAAGCGACAATTTTATCTTAACACCACCAGTTAGTTCACCAGTCCACCAAACACAACCAACAACTTCCCCTGGTCTATTTACCATGCTGGTGCTCTTGACGTATTCGTGCCGTAATTAGAACAGGAAGAAAAAGTGGAGGTCCAAAGTCCAGCTATAACAGGGCCCAGCATGTCCGGGCCTCGCTGAGTCTATAATTAATAGCATTAACCCATTTCTACGTACCACAGAGCAAACCTACTCTGAGTCAGTTGTTTACGGTCACATAGAGGTCAGTGAAATCCTTGAAAAACGGTAACCCTTAGGCCACACACACACTTTTCACCCAGAAGGGGGACAGATTTGTACTTTAAGTATCTTCAAATGATATTTTATTAGTTTTATATTGCTTTTTTTTTTTTTAGGTAAGCTTTTATGTTCATTATAATTACACCAAAAACACGTACCTGCACGTTTCGTAAGCCATGCTATAGCCTTTGTGTATGAACGGCTGCCCCGACTCACCTTACTCCTGTTCAAGTGTATTCGTAAGGAAATTCAGTCGATAACGTTCGGTCACTTCACAGCTAGCCAACAACATCGATAGATGTGGTTATCTGGTTACATGTAGGTTGTAATGTTTGGAGACCCTAACTTAACATCAGGACAATGTCTAACAGCGGCTAACGCTGATATCTTGTTGGTCTTAAGTCAAGCAATCCGAATCAAGCACCTTCCAAACATCACATCAACATCCTACTAACGTACAATGCCAACATTTAGCTCAGATTTAGATTTAGAGGCATGGTGACCGAAACTGGCCAAAACGTCTGCTAAACATCATGAAGCTAACATCCACACAACGTAAAATTCTATCGTTGTTAGACGTTGAGATGCTGGTTGGGTCGTGATGTTAACCAACCAAAACTCGACGTCTGTCTGAAGTTGCAGCTTAACAAGCTTGAGGTCTACTCAATGTAGGTTTCTCACTGACGTATGACTTGGATTCTCCAACCAAACTCTGACATCTGTAAAACGTTGGGTTTCGACACCTAAAATCCAACGTTGGAGCTTGATGTCAACACCAGTGCTGGTTTTCCATGGATATGCGACTTCACTTTCCAATGTCTGGGTTGGGTTTTGAGGTCAACTAGACTTTCATTGTCCTCTAAAATTCAACATCTGTCCGACGTTAGGGTCCAACATCATTCTGACGCCAAACTTCTGATACTTCGTGTCAGATCTTCTCGATTTGAAGCTTCAGCTCTTGACTTTAGAGCCACGGTGCTTTAAAAAAAACAGCCGTCAGCTCCTGTGCTGATAGATGCCGGCGTTGTCAGAAACCCCTGTGCCCTTGTGAGTATTTTACACCAGCATTTCAAAGCAGTACTAATAATTTACTTCGGCGTGACTCGAAACTACACCAAGCACCTCTGCATACACCGAATTACAGCCGAAAACTAAGGAGGGCTGTTTATCTGAAGTATATCTGAAGTATATCTGAAGCAAGGCAGCCAGCTAGAGCATTCTCTGAGGCGGTGTCAATCCCCACACCACCATGGTGCTGACAGAAAACATAGGGAGGCTTGTCAATGAGATTTTACAGGGGCTGTTTGCAGTAAACAACAGCTGCCTGTGTCTCAGAATTCCCATGGAAAAGTTGGGACAAATGCATGATGCAGGCTCAGGAACATTCAGGTCACGTTGACCCCCTATTATCTAACCAATTAACCAATTAACTAACTAACTAACTAACTATCAGGCTACAGGAGCCATCACTATCCAGCCAAGTTGCAGGAGCCTCTGTGGCTTGTTAGGGATAAACGCAGCACTTGTCAGTTCATTTCTTTGAGTTTTAGGGTTTTAATCACAGCAACAGCAACATTAACAGCTAATATTCTTGTTAAAAGCTTTAAAAATATATATATATAAAAGCAAACCCCTCGCTTTGTTTATTTCATTAGCTCACATTAGCCTAGATATTGGTGCAACTCTCTAACGCTAGCCAGAAGCATAGCTAGCTATACACAGCTATATAAGCTTCTTCTTATTATTATTTTATTATTAATTTAGCTGTTAATCAAGCTTGTTCGCTCTGAAATAGAATAAATAAACCGCAGTTGTGTCGCCGGAGTTAGCTAGCCTGTTTGGTAGCACTAGCTGTTTGGCTAACTCCGCTAGCTCGCTCTAACTACATGACATTCACATGATTCCCGGGCTGCGTGCGAGGGCTGCGTGTCGGAGCGGTTGTTTAGATGAATAATTAAGCCATTTCTCGGACACAGCTTGTTCGCTTAATAAGCTAAAAAATATATTTAGACGCTTATTATAATATCTGGCTCCTGAGATCGTTCCCAAGGCAGCGTAAAAAGACGCCCCCCGTGTAAACCCCCGGGTCGCTGCTCCTTACCGTGTGGGACTGCAGGCTCTGGCTGGTCTCTATCACCGCCGTCAGGGGAACCGTGTCGTCCAGCAGCAGCTTCCCGGCGGACGGCTTCTCCATGAAAGCCATTTCTGAGATTTCTGCCGGACCAGCGACACAGCTCTCAAGCTCTCTACGTGGCGAGGAACGGGAGAAAGGGTGGAAAGCCTTCAGCCAAAACGCTGTTTATGTGTCATTGTGGCGGAGGGGGTGAGAGGCTGACAGAAGCTTCTTCCTCTGAGCGGCTCATCAGCGCCTCTGAGCCCGCCTACGGCTGGCTGGCTGACTGGCTGGCTGGGGGTCAGCAGGGAACCATATAAACAAGCACAGATACAGAGATTTTATACAGTGTTTATACACTGTTATAAAGCCTTTGTGTGTGTATTGAACATATATGTGATTTAATTTGTATGAATGGAGGAGTTTGGTTTGTTTCTTATGATAATTTTTCCGCTCCACCTTAAATGGTGCAGCAGTTGCTGCTCACGGCGGTGCAGGCGCTACAGTGACTGGTGCTCTACTTAAGGTGGAACGGAGATTGTAGAAGTAAGAAGCCAGTTTCAGCCTCATCCAGTGTAAAAAATAATATTATTATTAGCCAGAATAATATTATTGAAATTCTTGAGATTTTATTTTATATAAATGTATATACAAAAGCCCACAAGGGGGCTTAGTACACATTGCATATATCTCTATACATCACCATACATCTGCAGACAGGATCATCCACACCAGTTTTGCTTTGCTGTCCCAATACTTCATACTTATCCAAGCACTCAGATCATTAATAGAAAATAAACTCTCTTAAAATCTAATAAAATCTCTTTATAGTTTTAAAATTAAAGTATTTAAAAAATCTATTTAAAAAAAAGAAATAAGCTAAAATGTGAATATTATAATAACATACAGAAGACTTACTTACTGAATGGACGTCAATGTAAAATAAACTCTTATTCTGGATAATTTAGAGCATTTCCATTGGTTCGTTCATCCAGGATTATGTACACCGTGTACAGAAGAAGCTACAGCAGGGTTCAAATGATGGAGAAAACTAAAAACACCAAAAATGGAGCATGTTTTTTTTATTGGACATATATTTATACACAGCTCTGAAAAAAATTGAGACCACCATGATCAGTTTCTATGGTTTTACTGTTTATAGGCAGTGTGTTTAAAGGATTTAAAGATTTGCATTGTGTTTCATAAACCATGGTTGACATTTCCTCTAAATTCCAAATAAAAATATTTGTTATTTGGAGCAAAGAAATGATAATAATAATAATAATGTAAATAAGTTATTATTCAGATTTAAACACAGTACTAATATCTGAACTTTAAGAGCATTCAGAAATCACTATGCTGAAATAACCTCGACTGCCAATCACAGCGTTCATGTCTCGGCCGGCTCTCCATTAGTCTTTCACATTGCTGTTGGGACTTTATGCTATTCATAGTCTGCAGATTCAGCTAACTCAGCTCTGTTTGATGAAATGCCAGGTAATAAAACAGCTGCCATAGACGTAGAGATACAAATTTAAGAAAAGTGGTCTCTTATTTTTTGGCTGAGCTATATGTAAATATATTTATATACATCAAGCAACACGATCTAGGGGTAGACGCTCACTTACAGGGGCTAGCTGCAATGAAAGCCAAACCTCATATGAACAAAGCACACCGGAAACACATGAACCGAAAGCAACAGGATGCGGTCTGATTAGTAATGAAGTCTTTTATTCTTTCATTTTTGTTTCAGGAAAGCCTGAAGTGCGCTTCTTAGTCTACAATACAACCTGACAACAATTCACTGAGAGCAAGTCTGTGTGGAGCGTGCCAAACTGTACACAGTTATATATATATATATATATATATATATATATATATATATATATATATAAAAACTTTTATATATATATATATATATATATATATATATATATATATAAAAAACTTATATATATATATAACTATATATATATATATATAAGTATATATATATATATATATATATATATATATATATTTATATATTATTTTATTTTTTTTTTTTTATTTACTATCCAAACCTTCTGAATAGGGCTGGGCAATAAGACGATATTTTATCGTATTGTGATCCATTTTTATTATTGTTATTGTGATATACAATATGCTTTTCACCTATCAAGGATTTTGTTAGTGCTTAATAAATGCTGATCAACTGCAGCCAGAAAGTGTGTCACATCAAATCACACAAAAATTATTATTTATTTTTTTTTCAAACATCTTAGCCATTAAATTATGAAGAAATCTAGAGGAAGGAAAAAAAAAAAAACATTCACAAGAGCTTTCCCCATTCAAGAACTTAATGAAAAGTTTTCTTCAGGCTCCTTGGGAGTGCTCCGGCATCATGACCATCACTTCCCCCTCCAAAACCACTTTGTCTTTGACCGAGCAGGAAACGGAAATGAAAGCAAAGGACATTTTGATCTTTTTCACCTCTGCCTCGGCCACCACCTCCTCTCCGATGTACAGTGGCGCCGGGAAGCGAATTTCCTGGTAGAGAAAGACGCAGCCTGTACCGGGCATTTTAGTCCCCAGAACTGCTGAGAGGAGTCCGTTAATCAGCACGCCGTGGACGATGGGGGTTTCGAAGGATGTGGTCTTGGCGAACTCAGGGTCGAGATGAAGCGGGTTGGTGTCTCCGGTCAGCTCTGCAAAAAGTGCAACGTCTCTGGCAGTGAAAGCCTTGGTCAGCGAGGCCCGTTCACCAACGTGCAGCAGCCTGCAGCTGGGTAGGCCTCTCTGGACGGGTGGAGGAATCCCTGAGACCCTACAAACAGCCATGCCAGCCGCCTGCCGGATGGTTTTACCCAACAGGCTGCTTCTCAGAGCGAAGGTCATTTTCAAAAGTTAATACTGGAGCAGCTCTTCTTCACAGGAACTAAAAGACCTCCATCTCACGACTATTTCCAGACAGAGCTAATAAAAATGGAGAAACCTAAATAAAATAAATAATAAATAAATAAAAAGGGACAGAAAAAAGTTGAAATTCATCAAAACAGAGCAAAAGCTGGTTTTCACCAATGGATGCTTCTGCAGAAAATTTAGAAAACTAATAGCATGTCATTTAGCAGACCCTCTCGGAGTTGTTTACAATATGCAAACATATTAAAAAAAAAAAAAAAAAAAGTGTCAAGTCATCTCTGGCAGCTGAATGATTACAGAGAAGACGCACTACCCTCACTACCTCCCTCTGTTGATGAATATGTGCACTGCAATGCCTATGAAATGTTCTCTCTTACGTGAGAATACCATATTTTAAAAAAATAATCATGTTTAATAATGGAAAACCTACCTGTGTGACTCTGAAAGCACACGATACACTTTCATATGATCCAATTAAGGTGATCGCACTCCACAGTTTCACCAGACCCCTATTATAATGAGAATAAACAACACAAAAACAACCACAACAATGAGACCTCAACATTAAAATTCATTAATTTTGCATTGACTGTGTTGTTAGGGGGTTATTTCCAGGACAACACTGGTCTAAATAAATAATTCATAGTTCAATTGGCATAAAATCAAAGCTGGGGGCAAGAGTGTGTGTGTGTGTGTGTGTAGAGGGGGTAATCTAGTGCAAAGCTGAAGAAGAAAAAGAAAAAGGCAATGGTAGCAAAACATCATAAAACAGTATAAAAGAAAAAAAGACTTTAGTCTAGATAACAAGCATTTTAATCATGTAATAGTCTCTTTGTTGCCCCTCTGTTTAACAATAGTCAGACGTGTTGGTGGTTCCCACCTCTGGTGCTGGAGGACCTCCTGCTCTGCACATTTTAGAGTCTATCCAGCTCTCAACACACCTGATCCAGTGAATTGGGTAATGGACAAGCCCATCCTGAGTGGAAGGTGGTGTATTAGAGCAGAAAACCACTGAAATGTGAAGGGCAGGAGTGGTTCCCCATGACCAGGGTTGGGAACCACGGTTCTACCGCAGGAGAAAACACAACAAGAAGAAGTGTAGTGAACTAAGGCTAAGATCCTAAGCTCAATCCTACACTTAATAGACAGTTCAATGGTAAATCACAGCTGATGCTACAAGATAACCCCAGACTAGGCTTAACCTGCGTCATAATGTGCTACTCTGGTAATGAGAAACTATATGGACAAAAGTATTGGGACAAAGTCCACCTACAGGAGCTTTTATAACCTACCATTCTAAACCCATAGGCTGTATTAATAAGGAGCTGGTCGTCCTTTGCTCTAAGCTCTACCAGCAGCAGCAGGTCTGGAGCTCTGCTGCAGTTACTGAGTCAGTTGGAGGCTTTTCTGCACTCTGCTCTGAGCTCAGCACTCGGCCCTGACCCCGCTCTGTAACTTTACGTGGTCTGACAGACACTCTGTGGACGCTGAGCTGCTCTCTGTGAGCTGTTCCTCCTAAACTCTTCCACTGTTCAATAATAATACCACTCACAGCTGATGGAGGAAGTTCAACAACTGTGTTGTTGTTGTTGGTGCAGCGGTGTTTCCTATTACATACAGAACCACGCTGGAGTTCAGTGAGCTCTTCAGAACCTCCCGTTCTTTCACTGATGTGTGTAAGAAAGACAGACTGCAAGACTAGAGGCTTGATTTTATATACCTGTGGCAATGGGACTGATGAAACACCTGAATTCAATGGTTAAGATTCCAATGCGTCCCAATACATTTGTCCATAATGGTGCATCTTAAAAAGCATTAACCAAAACAATTTTTAAATAAATAAATAAATAAATAAAAAAAATCAAGCTTCTGCAGACGGATGGATGCATCACCTGTTGTAGACACGGAGAATGGCCGACAGTTCAGTCTGGTCAAACGTCAGCACGTCGAAAGGGAACGCAGCTCCAATCTGGAATGCATCACAAAACATCACCACGCAGCCACAACGCAACTCTCAGCAGCCCTAACTCCTTATGTCCATCACGATGGGCCTCATCAAGTAGGTCAGTGTTTTCATCCCTACCTCTCCATACAGGTCTTTAAGTCCAGAGATGATCAACTGCTTGAACTGTTCTGCACTCAGACTTTTGCTTCCATTTTCAAACACTCTGTTTACAGAATAAAAGCATTAAAGAAATTAGTCGTAGGCTCTCATCTGAGGATGATATTTAATACATAATGTACGCTATCTGTCCAAAAGTTTGTAGACACCTGCTCCTCCAAAGTTTTTTTTTAATTTTTTTAAATCAAGGGTAATAATAGGACGTTTGCTAAATAGGGAGTCCATTTGCTGCAGAAACAGCCTCTACTATTTTGCAAAGGCCTTACACTGATGATGATGATGATGATGATGATTAGTCACAGAATAAAATACGACATTCAAACTTATCCCAGAGATATTGGCCGGAGCTCCAGCACTCAAGTCAGTTGTACTGCTCTACAGGCTTTATAACCCTCTATCTACCAGATAGTTTTTCGACATGGTTACTTTAGACTCCTGCTTGGCTGCTCCAGAGCGTCCTACTGTATGGCAACGCTTTTCTGTGGCGATTAAACAAGCTGTGTAAGCACAACTGAATACTTGGGTCAGTACAGGGTGCGCCATAAAGTTGCTGAATCACACAAGATAATGGAGATCATGCAAGCAAGGTGTGTGCACTGATCATATTTAAACTCACTAATTAAAAAGGGGTGTCTGAATACTTTTTGGACAGGAGTAGGATCCTAGAGTAGGATGCAGCTTACAGAGAAATGTTCATTAATGTTGCAAAGTTGGTCAAACTGAATGAGCAGTTCCTTCCCTCCCTGTTTTTGGGGGGTCTCATCCATTATGTGGTCAATGCTGAATGCAATGATGCCAACGGTGCTTGTAAAAGGAGTTTACTTACAGGTAGATCTTCATATAGTGATACACCGAGGCGTTTTTGTACACAACACGTTCATAAGATGTAGGTTTCTCCTCCATAATATCTGAACCCTGTTAAAACAAGAAACATAAGGGGGGGGGGGTCAGAATAAGTGACCAAGCACAGCGACAATGCTTCTAGTCCTGCTTCTGGAGCCCACCCTGCTCTGCGCTCCTTAGGATTGCATTAGCCTTCTGCTCTGATACACCTGAGTCAATCCATGGATTCATTACCAGGCCTTTCACAAGGTGGCTTTTAAAAGGGGGGCGTTAAAGCAGGGAAAACTGGACGATGTGATAAATAATAAAATATAATTATAAACCATAAATTATTAAAATAATAAAATAAATGTCTACTATTTTAACAATATTTTGACATGCAGTACTGTCATATTTAGAAATTGCCATCCAAATATTCTCTCATACTTAGTACAGTAATTGTTATTCATAATTTTCAGCACTATATCAAATAAAACAGGACTAATTACACTATTTGTTAGAAAACATCAAAGTAGGTCGGGTTTTTAAGCACTGACGGCATTCAAAATACGTAAAAAAAACGACAAAATATTGGATAACATATGCCAACGTTATAAACAAATTATGACATTTTGTTGTAGATGTTTTGTTTTAGTTATCATCATCAAATATGGCAAATTTAAACGAAACGAAAATTTAAAAGAAACTATGTTCTAAAATGTGCAGATAAAATACCATGTTTTCCTCCCCTGTACTTTATTTATTTTTTTTTTTACATTTATTAATTAAATTCAGCTAAACCTGAACACAGGCCAATTGAACAGGGGTGTATTTACCAAGGGATTCATTACCAAGCCTTTCACAAGGTTAAAGGGGGCATTAAAGCAGGGAAAACTAAATACAGTCGTATGAGAAAACAAACTTAAAACATGCAGGAATCCAGTCCAGGAGATTCCCGTCAGGGTGGACGATGTGATACATAATAATAATAATAATTAAATAAAACAATTATTAATAAAATACCTTTTTATTTTTTGTTTACTAATATGTTATACAATATTTTGACATGCAGTACTGTCAGATTTAAAAACTGCCATCCAAATATTCTCATACTTAAAACAGTGATTGTTATTCATAATTGGCAGAACTATTTCTAATTAAACAGGACTAATTACAACCTGTTTTATGAAACATGAAGTAGGTCAGGGTTTTTAAACATTGCTGGCATTCACAATATGCTCAAAAATAAAAACCAAAAAACATAGTGCATCACGATAGGACAAAATACTCCCAAACTCTAGTACAGAGAACACACCTGGTTATTAAAAGATTGCTATATTTAACATATTGGATAACATACGCTAACGTTATAAACTAATTTTAGATATTTCAAATATATCAAATTGTTTGAGATATTTTGTTTTAGTTTTTATCATCAAATATGGCAAATTTAACAGAAACTATACTCCAGATATGTTCTAAAATGTGCAGATAAAATACCATTTTTCCCTTGTACTTTATTTATTATTTATTGAATTAATTAATTAATTAAAATCAGCTGAACCTGAACACAGCTCATATGAACAGGGGTGTGCGCACTTTTTGCAGAAGACCCCCACCCGGACCCCCACCCGGTGAACGCTGCCCAGAAACTGACCACGTACAGATGCAATCACATGGACATGATCGGTCCTCCAAATTAACCCACAAACCCACCGATATGAACCCTAGTATGACTGAAATGCACTTAATAAGAGATTACTGTGAGTTAGCTAGCTATCCTACTGAAGTGCGTGCGAGTGTAGTTACGAGCTTATCTAGCTAATGCAGCGCGAGCTAGCTGTCGAGCAGGACTTACAGCCTCGGGGAGTCGACCTGAGAGCTGTCATTCAAAACGAATATTAATCAACTATAAATAAACGGCCGTAAATCGCCCAAAATCCAGCCACCTCCAGCGTGTCCTTCTCGCCATGTGCCTCCTTTCAGCTCCAACTTCTGTTTTGCTGAGCCCCCCGGCGAGAGCTTCGTATGTGCGCTACATTAACGCAGCCCGTGTCATATAAAGAGAACGGGACTGCCTGCGCAGAACTTGCGCTCCGTGGACTACTCCAACGCACCCTCTTAAAGGGGCCGCAGCGCTGATTTCGTGGCTGTGCTAGTTCCAGTCTGCGCAGGTCGTTCTGGTCAAGCTGGTCAGCCAACGTGGTCATACTGGCCGATTAGCATGGCCATTCTGGTGAAGGAGGTCGACTAGCATGGTCATGCTGGTCAGTCTCGTTGACTAGTGTGGTCATGCTGGTCAAGCTAGTTGAGTAGCATGGAGATGCTGGTCAGTCTCGTTGACTAGCGTGGTCATGCTGGTCAAGCTAGTTGAGTAGCATGGAGATGCTGGTCAGTCTCGTTGACTAGCGTGGTCATGCTGGTCAGCCTCGTTGACTAGTGTGGTCATACTGGTCAAGCTAGTTGAGTAGCATGGAGATGCTGGTCAGTCTCGTTGACTAGTGTGGTCATGCTGGTCAGCCTCGTTGACTAGTGTGGTCATACTGGTCAAGCTAGTTGAGTAGCATGGAGATGCTGGTCAGTCTCGTTGACTAGTGTGGTCATGCTGGTCAGTCTCGTTGACTAGCGTGGTCATGCTGGTCAGTCTCGTTGACTAGTGTGGTCATACTGGTCAAGCTAGTTGAGTAGCATGGAGATGCTGGTCATGCTGGTCGACAAGCATTGTCATGATGATCAGGCTGGTCAGCTAGCAAGTTCAAACTGGTCAGTCTGGTCATGCTGATCAACCAGCTTGGTCATGAAGACCTGACTAGACCTGGGCAAGCTGGTTCATGCTGGTAGACCAGCTAAACCATCAAACTCAAGCAAAAACATAGGCTATGCTGGTCAAGAGCTGAGTTTGAGCTGGTCAGGCCCAATGCTGCCTAGAGCAACATACACTGGAACACAGCCAATGTGAGATCTATGCCATGTGTGTCTGTAAATAATAATCTTATGATCAGCATGTTTACACCAGACATCGGCCCTGTCTGGTGTCTGCTCTAGATGTTGGTGGCCAATGGGGAAGCCATGTACTGCCCTAAATGCAGGGTGACTGTCCAGAAGAAAGACGGCTGCGACTGGATTTCCTGCCTGATGTGCCAGACGAAAATCTGGGTGACCAAGCAGGACAGATGGGGCCCTCTAGTAATATTGGCCTATACTGGGGTGGTTTACTGGGGTGATGTGCTCTGTAATTGCTCTTATGTGTACCATGAGTTTTGTCCAGTGGTTTCATCCACTAAGCTGGCAAAACTACTTTTGAACTTAGCCTGGCTGTTTCCAAACCACAACAAACAATTTCCCCCTTTTTACTATCTTACCTAATCCGAGCCAGCTTCAAGAGCTGTGAAACGCCAAACTTCAGCCAAACCAGAGACCAGACGCAGAGGAACAACACGTAACCGCAGCCGACAGCATCCGAGGGGCTACGTCAGCACAGTGTGCCAGCTTTGTAAGTGGCAAATGTGGTTAATAAAGCTGCAAAGGATCTGGATATGACTGGTTATGACTATTCACAATCAGCAATCACAGTCCATCAGGAACCAATTTGTGAAACCTCTTCACAATTCCTATGACAATTCTGAAAACGTGAAATTATCTTGCTTATTATGGGTTATTATTTCTGGGAACTGGATTGTTGTGGGTTGCATCTGGTCTGTCTATTTTTGGTTATTGGTTCGGGCGTATTCATTCGTGCCATAATTCATTGAGATTTTTGGGGTTATCACATTTGGCTACAATGAATCAGAAATTTTACACTGTCTTTGTGCGAGTGTCACCAAGAAGGTCACAAAACATGGTGTCTCTGTCGAGGCTTTTAATGATTTAAGTAAGATTTAAGAGAGCGATGATTGTGCTACTTTCTTTGTGGGATGCAACGTTTACGGATCTGACCTGTGTGCAAACAGAGGAAAAGCTGAGGGAGCTGGATAAGGCTTATCTACCAAAGTGTCCATGTTGGGATCTGGGGATCCATTAAGGTGCATGGTTTTGGCACGGATGAAACGGCTTCCTGTCTACCCTGGATTTGACAAATTGATTCATTGTCTTGGGCCTAGATGGGAGAAAGATTGAAGCTGAGACCACTCAGTGGTCAGTTACTGGGGTGATGGGCTCTTTAATGGCTCTCAAGCCAATTTCATTTATTCTCTTTTACCTATTCTGTAAACTTTCTTATATTTAGCATGATTTTTGTCTAGATTCATATTTATCTGCATTACCATAAAATTGTTTTGTTCAACGGATTCATCCAATAAACTGGCAAAACTACTTTTGGCCTGGTCGTTTCCATATCACAACAAACAATTTTCGCTTTTTCATGATCTTACACACAACTCACCCAAGGTAAGACTTGTCGATCTTTGGGCTGCTCTTTGTTTTTCACTAAGAAGCACTGCTTTCGTAATCTTCAGCCTGTGTAAAGAGAGGACAGCCTTGTCATTATAATCCTCCAGCTGTGACAGAAACACCATTTAATACAACGGTAAACAGAAGAAAATCAGACAAAGCAGTTATTCATGATCACATCAGTTGAATTCTGTATTAAAGCAACATTATGCAGCAATTTAGCTTCAGAATTACACTGATGGTACACCAACTGTATGGGGGAATGGCATCTCTGTCATTCCCACTTCGTTCTGGAACGCTGCTACTGCACTATGGACCTCTGGTGGAGCTGCTGGTTTACTTTACCTATCAACGCTGATGGGTAGATCATCTACTTTTACTTACCGATGTCTTTTAAAGGCTCCACCACCTCGCACTTGGGGTCGGATCTAAAGAACATGGACACTTGCTGTAGTGTGATTTCTGGAGGGGAGAAAAGGTTGAGACTAAGTCAGGAAGCTAAAATGAACAGTGCGGCTAGTGCTTATCACACGATCAATATCTCCTTTCTTTAATGGTCAACATTCACTGATCTGCCATAACAATAAAACCACTTGCTGTGTTAACACCGTGCCCTTAATAAGTCCCTCGTATGCTGCTGAAAGGACTCCACAAGACCTCTATCCATTCTATAGCACCGGTATCCACCAAGAAAGGCAGCGTCTGTCCATTAACCATTATTGACACCACCGGTTCTGCCGTTGTGGTGATGTCAGGGTCTCTCTGTGGGTCCCATCAATAGTCTCTTTGCCCCCCGGGTTGTTCCCAGACTGGGCAGCACATTCCCAATACATTAGTTTGTCCCCGTCCCCGGTAAGGCCCTTGCGGCCCTTGACCTCTAAGGGGCCCTTCTTGTGCCCCCATCACCGGCTGGCCATGCTCTTGTCCCCGATAGGGCCCTCCACGATTCCATGGTCTGCCTTCCTCTGCTTCTATCATGGCCTGTCCGTACCATGGACAGTTGCGGGCCCAGTGATTTGGGTCGTTACAAATGAAACAACACCCACCGTTAGCCTGCCTCGCTCCACCATATCCGCCCCCATAAAACCCTCTACCTCTGCCCCCTCGATTGCCACGGCCTCCGCCGCGTCTGCCTCGCTCCCCGTGGTATTGTGGGGCCCAAGGTGGTATGGGATTCAAATCAGGTGCTTGATCTGTTAACGGGGGCGCGACCGGACCTGTGGCCGCCGCGTACAGGACGGTTTTATTAGCTTTATCTTTTTCTTTTTTGTCATTGACCTTCTGTCTGGCCTCACTGAGTTGTAGTTTTAATAACTGGGACTGTGACCTGTGCAGCTGTCATGTGATGTACTAGGTGTTTTTCCCAAGTGTTCGAGTCACAGCCCTGTAAATCAGGATTGTCTTTTATTTTAGTATGTCCAGCACTGCCGCTCTAAACCATTCGGTTTGAGCCCCCGCGGCCCCAGGATTGCACCCAGTATGGTGTATCCATGAGTCCTTAGCCTCACTCAGGAATTGTCTGGGATTTGTCTTAAGTTCCCATTTAAACCGCGGCACCGCACCATAGTTATCAGCTGGAAATTTTTGTCTAAGGGCCATGCCTAAATTGGTACAATGTGTCATGAACGGCTCTCCGTCAGCGCATATAGAGGTAAGCGCCGTTTCCTCTATGTCTCTCAGGTCTGCAGCCGTCATACATCTAGCCGCTACTGCCCTAAAGTCACCCATTGCCAACGCCTGTCCAGCTGTCAATTTATCCAGTGTCCCCAGCCATTTCCAACCCCCTTCTGCCGCAGGTGGTAACTTGTCTGTCAATGCTTGTAAGTCGCCCAACCCAAAGGGCTTGTATCTCATAGGCTGTCCAGGCACCTGAATTAGAGGCGCCTGTAATGGGGCTTTCAGCCCCACCTGTGAGGTACTGGGTACATTATTCATGTCGCCCAATGTATGCCGTCCCATAGCTACTGCATTTTCTAGCTCACGCCTGGCTGTAATTAATGCCAATTTATCCGCTTCGAACCCCTCACTACCCATGGTCCCCGTTCGACTTACATCATCCTTCTCCTCCTCTACCCATTCACCTGCTACTTTCATCGTTATATTTACTGGTCCCGTGTTTCCTGACACACAAATTCTACTTGGCTCATACGCAGCCGTAGGTGAGCTTATTGACTCTGACTCTCCTTTACTACCTCGATCAAACTGATCTAGTTGTTCTGCACACCACTGATCTAACTCTTCACATGCCCCCCCTTTCGGTCTCACTGATGCTTCCTGTCTAGCCTTCCGCTCCTGAAAAGGGGCACCCAAAGGGGTCGACTGCTTTTCTGCCAGCCACATTTTTTCTCTAGGACTCATCTCATGTTCGGCAGGGCTTGGTGGTAAAACAGTCACCCCCGTCCCATTGGTCCACTGAGTCTTGTGTGGCATACTAGGTGCCCTACCTGATTCCTCAATCTTAATTTCGCCTCCCGTCACCAGCAGGGTGGGGTACATGCCAGACGGGTTTTGTTGCGTGGTCCGTCCATTATGTCTCTATATTTATTATTTTTCTGAAATTACTCGTACTTCCGTTTAGCAACTATCCAAACATATACCTTAGATAAGTCTTATGACTTAACAGAATTTAGGGAATCTTGTTCCCAGGGACTCCAACCCAAGTAGCGAATTTAGGGGACCTCACCCCCAGGGACTCCAACCCAGTTTACCGTCACGCCAAAATTGTCGCGATCACAGCTCTAAGTCCATGATCAGCATGCTCGTGGATGAAGAAAAGATCACACAGAGAGCTGTCCGTGTTAAGTAGAAAAGTTTATTACAATATTCTGCAGAATACGGAGACCACACAGCACACGGAAAATGCCCGTAGTAGTCTGATGTTCGTACAAAAGTTGTTCCCTTTTATAGTTCTCTATAGGGAGTCTCTTTTGTTCAGATAAACATGTTTTTCTGCACGTCTCCCAAGCTGGTATAGTTACACCCCAACTGTATCTTCCCAATGTATCTTCTACTAGAACACTCTGTACTTGAACCTCTTGTCCTGTGGATTTGGATTGGAATATACGCAGTCACGGCCTTGGTTACTTTGATTACACACGGCAAGCTAAATTATTGTTCGTACCCCCGATGATGAACATAATCACAAAATGATACCTAACACAAAATAAAGGTGCACGTATTTGTCACTGTACAGTGGTACATCTGGTAGTGAACACACACTCACACACACACACGTGTTAGGGGCAGTGAGTACACACACACACACCCAGAGCGGTGGGCAGCCAACTCCAGCGCCCGGGGAGCAGAGAGGGTAAAGGGCCTTGCTCAAGGGCCCAACAGTGGCAGCTTGCCGAGCCCGGGAATCGAACCCACAACCCTGTGATCGATATCCCGGCGCTCTAACCGCTGAGCCACCACTGCCCCTAATGATGATCAACATAACCACATTATATGTCATAATTCTCACAAGACCCAACAAACAGCCATGCCAGATGGTTGCCGGATGGTTTTACCCAACAGGCTGCTTCTCAGAGCGAAGGTCATTTCCACAGGTTAATACTGGAGCAGCTCTTCTTCACAGGAACCCAGCCAGAAGACCTCCATCTCACGACTATTTCCAGACAGAGCTAATAAAAATGGAGAAACCTAAAAAAGAAATTCACGTTTAAATTCACCAAAACAGACACTGAATTTATGTGTATTTTATATTTTATATGTAATTTTTGTTCATATTTATATGTGAATTTGAATGCATACTGAGTCCTAATAACCTTCAGACTACAGATGAACATTAGCTTATGAGCCAATTTGGCACATTTATCGCTACATCAAGGCGTAAACTGAAATGAAGACACAAATACATACATTTAATACATGTTATATGTGTTTATATACATAATTAAGTTAATAATATGTGAGAGTGAGGGTCTATGGCTCCTACAGGTGTAAACAACAAGGTTAAGTGTAGCTACTTCATTAAAAAACACACAAAACCTTCATTAAAATACTGCTAGTCGAAGTGTGGCTCAGTCTTGTGGTGAATTTTGCCTCATAACACGTTAATAAAGTCCTTAATTTAGACTTTTCCCTCAGTTTGTTGGAATACTGTTACTAGCTAGGTGCGCTAGCTTAGCTTAGCCTAGCTTAGCCTAGCCTAGCCTAGCCCGGGCCTCAGAGCGGGAATCTCTGGAGCCCTCCGGCGCTCTCTTCACTTCCTGAACTCCTTCCTTTCACTTTTCATTCTGGGTCGCCCTAAACCACGGCAGAAACACCCAGTTTCACACGCTGAATGCTCGGGTCTGGGTCAGCAGGGCTTCTCGGGAGGTAAGTTCTTTATTCTGCTCGTTATTGGGTTAGTGTTAGTGTGCTGGGACTCCGGTACCAGGGCGCTCCGGTACCAGCGCTGACAACAGCCCAGCCTGCGCTCAGCTGTGCAGTCAGGAACAGCCGGAGCTGGACACAGGTCTAAAAGCCACTGTGGGGTAAAACTGGGCTACTTCAGGCTGTTTCAATGACTCAGACAGAAGTAGCTAAAGGAAATAATAGCGACCTAAACACTTGTTGGATGTGGTGAAGGAATTGCTGAAGTACCGAGTTCCCTAAAGACCTGCAGAGGTTCTGCTGCGCTCAGCATCTGTCAGCACAGGAGCTGGAGAGCTGCAGTCTTCCACACACTCGGGTTCTGGCTCTAGATTTTGGTCTAAAATAAAAGTAAAATCTCCAAAGTGAAAAATTTAGGGTGAAGGACACTGAAGCAGGTGCTGAACCATCAGCAGACTGAATTAAACCTCAAAAAGGACCTGTATGAACAGCCATGTGGAGCTGAGTGAGGGGCTGTGTTCCCAAAGTACATAAATATACATTAATACAACTTAATAGTTTCTTAATAGTTAAAAAAGTGATATAAATCACTATAAATAATAGTTATAGAAATATAAATAATTATTCTAACTTGTAAAAAAAACCTTGTCAATGAAACAAAAATGAAAACTAAAAATGCTCATTAAATTAGGAAAGTCCACATGTGAAAATAAGGATAAAAGGGGCACAAAATATGTAATATAATAATATCATATGATATAATTGGTTATATAATAATAATTATTGTTGCACCAAAACCGTATCGGTATCGGTATCAGTATCGGTATCGGTATCATCGCCGATACTGGCACTTACACACAGTATCGGTATCGGCAATAAAGAGCACTGACACCATGAAGCTTCCTGACGCCCCTATTTTATTACTTATTTTTTACATAAAACATTTTTGTTTGCGTATTTTATAAACCAATTATAAATATTATAAACAATTATATATTTACATGTTATAAAACCAAACATTTAAACAACCAATAAAAGCCATCATAAATAGTTATTACCATTAGACAGATGTTTAATGAACTTTCAGCACTTATTATTTTTTCACTGCTCTGAAATGTGAATTTAAACACCAGTTAAAAGCTGTTTGGTCGATCTTCACTACCTGCAGGTGTTTCTGCATTGTGGCAATTGTAATTTTTTCATAGCTTATTAGATCTTATTTGGGATCAAATATAAAAACGTACAACCTATAAAAAGTGGAACACTATACATATCAGGATTTATAGCCGTCTGATGAGTATTTTAGTCTGAGTTTGTATCTGTACTCGGTGCTCAGTACTCAGTATCGGCAGGTACAGATGGTATCAATGGTATCGGTGCAGCTGTAACTCTTCTTTTCTTATTTTTTACATTTAGGTCAAGACATGGCGATGCTTTACGACCAGAGAAATGTGAAAAAAGGTACAGGGGAGGACTTTACAGTATCAGGACATATTTGAATTACTATTTTGTTTATTTTAAAATATGATTCATGATTCATTTATTTGTTATTATTATTATTTATTATAATGTGAATCAGGCAGTTGGGCTTTACATTGTATCAGAATCTCATGATGAATGGACCAATATAAATGCTCCAGAATTGAACTTAAATAAAACCTTTTTACATTGACTTCCATTGAAAGTTAAGATAGACTAGATATTTAGTTTATCCATTTTTTTTTTCATTGCTGTTGCAATGGTATTTCCAGGTCTTTCCATTGAACAGTGTGGGCTTATTTAATTCACTCCTAATGTAGCACATTTGATTGGACTGATCAAGCCTTAAGGCAAGGCTAAGCCTTTTGTTCCATAATAATAAACATATTATTGATATAGATCTATCTGTTATCTGTGTCTCTCCTATCTCTAATGCTATGTGTAAATAAAATATGTTTGTGTTGATTCCATATTTTTGACCTGTAGTCTACATACATTCTGTATCAGCTGTAATTATAGTAAAAATAATAGTAATTTGCAATGACATATTGCTATTAGTGATGTTACTGCTACACCTACTACTATGATCACTGCAGGGGGTAGTGGTGGTCAGCGGCTAGAGCGCCGGGCTATTGATGACAGGGTTGTGGGTTCAATGCCCAGGCTCAGCAAGCTGCCACTGTTGGGCCCTTGAGCAAAGCCCTTCACCCTCTCTGCCCCCCCGGGTGCTGGAGCTGGGTGCCCACAACTCTGTGTGTGTGTGTGTGTGTGTGTGTGTGTGTGTGTGTGCTCACTGCCCCTAGTTCACTAGTGTGTGTGTGTGTGTGTGTGTGTGTGTGTCAAATAATGGGTCAAATGCAAATGTATCGCTGTACATAATGCAGTGACAAATACATGCACCTTTACCTTTAAAAGTAATATGCTTGCCATTGTTGCAATATCACAAAAATTATGACTAATACTACTATTAATTATTGTTACTACTACTACTACTAATAATAATAATAGTAATAATATTAATATATTATAATAAGTATAGTATAATAATAATATAGTAATATGCCATTGCTGTCATATTACTGCTATTGTTACTACTACTATATTAGCTACTACTATTAAACTACTACTAATAATAATAATAATAAGAAGAAGAAGAATTATGATCATTATAATTTTATTTTCATGACTTTTATGCCATGTTTTAACACATTTAGACATTTCTGCCATATTACTGCTATTGTTACCAGTACTGCTGCAGCTACTACTGAACTACTACTACTACTAATAGTACTATTGGTATCCTGATAAGATTCATATAATGTCTCTTCTGTCTCACAGCGGAGGACGCAGTGCAATCGCTTACCGAGGCCATCAACATTGGGGACAAAGCAGAGGCAATGAAATACCTGGAGGAACTGCTTCCTCTACATGTGCCTGTGTGCGTGCAGCTCTGCCCGGAGGTCTATTCTCGAGAGTCCTTCAGGTGCGTCCACTAAACCAGCGTACAGCTGTGTTCGCCGCTACAGCTATGAAATAGTCTGAGAGTTGACCTTCCATCACCTGCTGTTTGAACTCAGGTTGAGAGTCGGGGTTGAAGACGCTGTGTCTGACGTCAACGTACCCATTACGATGCTGGTGAATCCGGGCATGAGAATCGCAGAACTGAAGGATAAGGTAAATACGGCATTTGACAATAGGACAATATGTCATCATCAAGTGTGACACAGATGTGCAAATGCTCTCACACACATACATAGCGTGTCTAGTCCCTGTAGAGGACTTTGTGGAGCAGATAAAAATGAACCCATTGGCACCATTGGTGCTGGCCTCAATCAAATCCTCACAGCAATTCTCCTCCAAAATCTAGTAGAAAGCCTGGACATTCATCCCTGGACAGTAGGTTACAACAAAAGCAGGATAAACTCTTTTTTAATGCCCTTGAGTTTAGAAGAAACAATGAATGAGCAGGTGTCCCAATACTTTTGTCCATTAAGTGTATATAGTGTGGTATAAAGTGCGTATATGTTGTGAAATATAATCATTTAGATTTAATAGCTTTGCCATATTGCACACTCCTAATATAGGACTGCAGTGTTATTGTCAGTCTTCACTTCTATGTGTGAGATATGCAGGAGCTCGACGTTGACGGGTAGGAGAAGTGTGAGACTCTATTGCCTCGTTTTTCTCTCTCAGTGACACCATTACATCTGTTATTTCCTCTTTGGGAAGTGGAAAGAGGTTGTACAAGACTATGTACGTCTCTGTGTGCTTTTGCTTTTTAATTTTTTTTATTTATATGATTTGATTTATTTATTGACACAAACACGAACATCCAGAAGTCGAGAGGTTTGCTCCGATAGTGCCATAGAGCTCCGCATTTTAGCCCCAGTAAAATTAAGCTCATGCAGCTTGACTTTGCAGATGCTTTAGCCCACATGTCAAACAGCATTCCTGGAGAGCCTGGAGTTCCTAAAAGCATAAATCAGCTGAACAGCAAAAGCCCAGTTATACCTCCACTCGTCTGAGGGAGTGTTTGTGTTCAGAGCACTGCAGTGTTACGTATTTCGTTACAGATCAACCACGACTACGGCTTCCATCAGTCCCTGCAGTGTTGGGTTATAGGGAAGCGGCTCGCCAAGGACACAGAGACACTGTTCAGCCACAACGTGACGGAGGACAACAACCAGGCCTACCTCTTCATCCGAACCGCCCAGGCTGCCAATCTCAGCCGCGAGCAGCAGAAGCAGGAGGAGGAGAACAGACGGCTCGGAGGTAAACAGACATCTCCTCTGCTGGGTTTGTAGTAGATTAATGAGTTCATTAAAAGGGGTGTCTACAAACATTGCTGGATTTGCTTTTTGATTAGATAAACTAGGTGTTGGATGGGAATTGGAAATACTGGCCTTCTTCAAGAAGAGCACTGGGAATGAATAAGCTAACACACTTTCATTCATTTCACTTGGGAACTTGGGAAAGCTTGAGAATTCCAGCACTGTTCTGTAACACCAGTGATTTTACTGTACATTTAGTGTGGATTGAGATCTATAGAGAGCTGTAGCGCAGTTCATGGGGGCTGCATGACTTTTACAGGGCTCTACTGACTCATATGAATGCGGTAAAAGGTCACTCAGCCCTGGGGATTTCACTGTTGCTCACTAGCTGAGAACATTCATCCATAAAATCCAATGTAGAGCAAAAGGTCAGCTGAAATGCTTTGTATCGCTGCCTCTAAGGTATAATTGAGAACATTGAGACGTACACCCTGCAAGCCAGAGGCCCAGCAGAGTTAGGAGCAAGAAGGAAGCAACCTCCAGTGCCTCCGAAACGAGCCCCGCGCCCACCAGTGAAACCCAAGCCGGTAAAGTGTGAAATGCTGTACCTTCACATCTTAGTCATAGGCTGTCATAGGCTGACTTACCTAATTACTATCACCTACTGTATGTATTGTACATGGTATGATTGTCATCTCATTCACTTTAATGGCATTTGTGCACCAGGATGGCTGGTCATGCCAGCAGTGTACCTATGTGAATAAGCCCACTCGGCCGGGGTGTGAAATGTGTAGCGCTGACAGACCGGCAAACTACGTAGTACCAGATTTGTATCAGCCAGATGAAGAGGAGGTCCAGAGACTTCAGCTGGAGAAGCTGGCTAGTCTGCAGTATGAACAGGTGAGCTGCGTGCTGTGTATGGAAGTGTGTGTAGTTGTGCCTGAACTACAGTAAAGTATATCTGCTTGTGGTTTACAGTCCATTATCGAGGAACGGGAGAAGAATTTCTTCAGCCTGCTGGAAATCGATTCCCAGGATCTTGTGAGCAACAAGGAGGAGCTGGAATGCACCATCTGCCTTTGCCCGGTCATGCCAGAGGAGGGCGCCACACTCAGAGAATGCCTCCACAGCTTTTGCAAGTAATGATGAGCAATAATTATTCCTAGAAGGAGTCTACCTATATAAAACACAATATACACTATATGTCCAAATGTTTGTGGACACCTCTTCTAAAGAATGCATTCAGCTACTTTAAGTTGCACCCATTGCTGACACTGATGTGCAAATGCACACACACACACACACAGCTAAATACCTGTAGAAAAGAATGCAAATACAATAGGACTCTCTGAAGCCGATAAATATGAACCTAATGCCAGGCATGGGCTAGAGGGGTATGAAGCCCCCCAGCATTGAGCTGTGGAGCAGTGGAAGAACTGTGTTCTCTAGAATGATGGATGGTGGAGCTCCATCCAGTACTTTTTTGGGATGATTTGGAGAGTTGGGCACAAGGTGGTGGTCATCATCCTGAACATCCTGATTTTACAAACACTGGACAGTAGAGACAGTTACTCCAACAAAAGCAAGATCAGCTATTGTATACAGTATCAGGTGTCCCAATACATTTGTCCTTATAGTGTATATCTAATTTGAAGTATTATGTGGCTCGTCTTATTCCACTGCTTAGTTCAGGATGAAAACAAAGGGGCTACATCTGTTAACTGTCAACTGTTAAATGAAAACTTGTCCAATCAGGATTTTTTTCATTAGACATTTCAATAATTGTATTAACCAGAAGAGATTACTGACTTTTTTCCTAACATCAAATGCTAACCACTCTGCTATATATTAAACAAATTCAAGCTTATATTATTCATTTTGTTTTTTTATCAGAGAATGTCTGAAACAAACCATTGTGAACTGCACGGACGCGGAAGTGATGTGTCCTTACGCAGACGATGCGTATTCCTGCGCCTGCACGCTTCAAGACCGAGAGATTAAAACAGTAAGCTGATTGGCTTAAACATACTGTGAACTGTATCAAAACCATTTCACCAGAATCATCAGATGATTCCTCAACTGACAAGCTTCAACATCAAAGCGCCATGTCCTGCATTTATCTAACGTTATGTATTTTCTTTTATGACCTTTTATGAACTTTGTGTGGGCTCCAAACACAGAGCTCAGTTTAACATTACATTTAACATTGTGCCTTTTGAAGACCTATATACTATGTAAATGACCTCTCTTCTGATTGGCTCTTAATATTATTATGAAAAATGAAATGAAAGCATGTGCTCAATGGGCTCTGAGTGGCTCAGTGGTCTAATACGCTACTGCTATGACCCGGCGTGGCGAGTTCGAATCCCAAGCCAAGCTGCTTTGCCATCAGCAGCTGAAGTCTGGGTGAGCACAATTGGTCGTACTCTCTCCGGGTGGGTAGATGGCGCTCTCTTCAACATCTCATTAGTGAAGCTGGCCGGCACAGGTTTCTGTTAAGCTGGAGACCTGACGCTTTTCTCAGAGCGTGTCGACTGCTCGGCGATGTCGGCAAGTCCTCACCTTTCTAGTGTTTGGAGCATTGGTAGTGCTAGGAGGAGCTACTAATTGGCAGTACCACATAGGTCTGCAAAACAAGGTCATATACATATTCCATAAACAGGCTACCCTGGGCCAGGTAGCATTAGACAGGTTACACAGATCGGACACTCTCTGATGCTTTCTGGCTTCAGCCATGTTAGCGATGCTGGCTTTTCTGAGTGTTAGAACAGCTTGATTCTGTTGACCTGCTGTTGACCGATGTTTCTCTTACAGCTCCTGTCACCAGAAGAGTACCAGAAGTTCCTGGAATTAAGACTGAGCATCGCCGAGTCTCGCAGCGAGAACAGCTACCACTGCAAGACCCCGGACTGTGCTGGCTGGTGCATCTTTGAGGACGACGTGAACGAGTTTACCTGCGATATCTGCAACGAGAAAAACTGCCTCCTCTGCAAGGTGACCACAGCTAACCCTAGCTGTCACATTTTGTCTCACAGTATTTTTGGCCAGTTTCCCGGGTCATTCACTGGACTGGAGTTTCTTAAATGTCCATAAAACTGGAAAATGTGGAGTGTTCTATAACTTTGGACCTGTGGCGTATATATCTGGCTTATAAAGCTGTGATTCTCTCCTGCAGGCTATTCACAAAGACATGAACTGTAAAGAGTACCAAGACGACCTTCGCATCAGAGCGGCGAACGACACTGCAGCCAGAAAGACCACCGAGATGCTTGAGGTGAGCATGAGGCGTCATAAATGAAAAGTTACACCTCACTCTGTTCTGCTGGTAATCGGCCCTGTCTGGTGTCTGCTCTAGATGTTGGTGGCCAATGGGGAAGCCATGTACTGCCCTAAATGCAAGGTGATTGTGCAGAAGAAAGACGGCTGTGACTGGATTTGCTGCCTGATGTGCAAGACGGAAATCTGCTGGGTGACCAAGCAGGCCAGATGGGGTCCTCTGGTAATAATTGTGTAAAAATAATTCACAAAAAAATCCAGTGAATGATCTGAAATGGTGCAAACTCCAGTGACCTCAAATAGTATAATGGTAAGCTGTAACCAGGCAGGGCTTTTGAGGAAAAAAAATCTAAAAACTGAAAAATAATGTATATTAAAAAAAATAAATGCATTGTTATATTAAATTGAATTTTGAAAATTGATGCAAACGTTAATATAGATAATTTACAAACCCTTAGTCAGTATGAAGGCAGTGTTGACAAGACTATTGACAAGTGTTACTGCACTCTCTACCACAGTATTTACACAGCACTGCACATTCAGACTACTCTCACATGACTAGAAAAAGACCCTTACCACAGAACCACAGGAAGAGCATTCTAACTGCTCTTAACAGTGGAGCTCTTTCCTTTAGAGAACCTCCAGATAAAGCCAGCGTGGTGAGGACAGCCTCCTACACCATCAGTAGACTCTTAGAAACTGGAGAAAACTGAAGCGGTCAGGTTCAGGAAGACGTCTGACCCACTTAACGTCTGACCCATCAGAAGACGTGTTTCTGAGAGTGCAGAAACAGCTGCTTGTGTGATCGGCGGCTCACGTGGCAGCGTGAAGCTTAACACTGGAGTAAGTCTCAGTTTCAGCTGCAGGTTGAGTGGCAGTGTCCAGGCCTGCCAGTGGATTACTGAAAACGTTGGGGCTGTTCTGAAACTTTTGACCGATAGTGTATGTGTAATTACCCTCACGTACAGTGGGTTTTCTCTATTGCTTTGCAACCGTTGTTCTTTAACTTCCATTAACGTGGACCTCGTCTCTGTCCTCAGGGTAATGGAGACACATCAGGTGGCTGCAAGTGTCGCGTCAATGGAGTCCTCTGTCACCCGAAATGCCAAAACTGTCACTGATCGAAGTCACGTCTCTCCCTCTATTGAAAGGGTGTGTGTAGTTACACTAGCACTGCAGTAACGTGGGGGTAAGGCATTAACCAGCCTAGTCTGGGACTGGTGGAGAGAAGGTGTTGATCCATAAGCTTTAAAGAGAGAAGTGTAATCAGGTGAGCTGTGAGGGTCAGTGGGTGGGAGGGTGACCATGTTGTTTACATAGGAAAAGTCCTTTTAGTGGGATGTGTGCTATAGATGACCAAATACTTGTGTGTATATACAGATGAGCAAACTGTTGTTTGGATGTATTGAGGGCCAAAGTGGGTCTGTTCTTGCACAGAGAGCATTAAAGCACTAAGGCCATCAGAAGAGAGCCTTGGGGGGGGGGTATTATGAAGAGCCCTCTTTACATCCCTTGAGTCGAATGTGATGACCAAGTGTCCATCAGTGTCTGTTTCTCAGCAAACAGGTGCCTGATTGAAGGTGGATGGCCAATAACAAGCACTGAGAAGCTTTCAAAGACCGAAAAGCGTCGAAGTTAAAGGGCCCATATGCTGCATTTTTCTATTCTTGGTGTTATTTCCTCTCCTTAAAGCTGATTTGTGTCGTTTCTGTGGTTTTAGGTACCAAAAACAGTAATAATCAGTTAAATTAAATAAATAATAATTGAATAATTTCTTTAAATTGAAAATCTCTTTTTTGTTACTGTGCCTTTAAGACGTGTTAACTACATGTGAATAACCACTATTTTTGATTGGCTACCCTTTTTCGATAAAACATTCGTAGTTGTGACATCACAAAAACTCTGAAAATTCAGTATGGCCTTGTTTTGCAGCTAATATTCCATATATCTGGACTGTGGAGTGAACCCCAGATGAGAAACCTGTCTACACACTACATTAAGCTTTTCTTAGAAGGGGTCCCCGGGTGGTCCAGCGCTGGACTAAGGTGCTATCACCATGATCAGAGGGTCACTGGTTTGAATCCCAGTCATGCTGCTAGCCATTAGCAGCCAAGGCCCAGAGAGAGCACAATTGGCCTTGCTCTCTCCAGGGTGGGTAGATGGCGCTCTCCCCCCACCACCCTCACTGCAGCGTTGCTAGCTGTCGCTTGCGTCTGCGGGCTGGTGCTTGGGGCTGGGCATGCGGTGCTTCCCTCCAGGCTCAGCAGCAGTTTGACAAATGACCAGCTTGACTGCGCATGCGTTGGAGGGGACGTGTGCTAGTCCGCCTTCACTGGTGATGGGGGTACTGTATGCGATGGGCGGGATGAGGGATATGTATGGGTTGGTTATGTAAGTGGCAGTCCAAATTGGGGAGAAAATGGGGGGGAAAAGAAGGATTGGTTTTACGCGATATGGGCCCTTTAATGCTAAGCTGAGACCTGTCAGACATTCCAAAATCAAGGACCAGGATGTACAGATCCATTCTGATTATAATTTCAGCCCTGTAGTCGGCCACACTACACCTTCATCATGTTCTGTATAACAGCTGATTCAGCTCAGGAATTACTCGATGAATATCTAATGAAACCTCAGGTAAAGAGAAGATCATCAGGATAGGAGCTCTTTAATGGGATCTGATGAACTCTTCCAGATGCATAGCAGGGATGCATTTAACTGTGTATCTACTATATCTGTATATATGACTGATAAAATACGTCTATGTTGAAATTAATAAAACCCAGAATATTTAAAATGTGGTCTTGGGAAATGAAACAAAGAGGCCTAATGGGCCTAATGGGATTTCTCAGACGCAGCTTGGAATACCATCCACTAGCTGCTCATGCCATTAAACTCTTTGTGCAGATCACATATTCAGACAAATATATCTTCATAGTAGGTCCGTTTCTGACCACAAGCCTACTGCTGACCAGACATGGACCATTCCAGAGCATTCTCAGCTCAGCTGTCAGATGGTAGGGTGGTGTGGGTGGTGCTGTATTGCAGCTGTGGGGTGGTGTTACACATGTCAGTGCCACTGCTAAGTGAAGGAGGCTCTGTGGTCACAAACTGACCACTGATGGGGGTCTAGAAGATGACCAAAACAAACCGCACACCAACAGATGGGCTGTTGCTTGAGTTTTTGCACAGGAAGAGTGCCAGAGTGTGCCAGGGAACGCCAGAGGATGTGAGGATGTTTATGTTGTATGTGGCAGATCTTGAAAAGCCACTGATAATTTATAATACCTAGAAAAATGACATGAAATATTAATTTCTTAGAGGTTTTATTTGTTTTTTGAACATATTCTGCAGCTTAATGACATTTGTTGAAATGACTAGCAAGTCAGAGACAACTTAGCACAATCGCTCAAAGTGCAACCAGCGGACATGAAGAGATTTCAGTGCAAATAAAACATTAACAAAAATATATTAATAACTTAATATTCACTATACTGTACTATACCAGTGTGTGTGAGGCCGAAGTCAATGTTTGGATTGCATACGGATCGTGACACCAAGCGTGGTTAAATTGTCGAGAACATAATGCAGAAATGTTGGTTACAAAAATGATGAGTGAAAATAAAATGATCCGATTTAATATCCAAAATAAAAAGAGAATACAATTAAAATAATGAATATTTATATGCACCATTATATTACATGGGTTTCTACAACCAGGTCATTAAGGAACTGAAGCCATCCCACGTTTTATTGTCAACACATTGATTTCAACACATCAGAGCTGATTAATCAAGGCCTCGAGGTTTAGCCTTTACTCACAGAGTCTGCTAACAAAAAAAAAGAAAGAAAAAAAAAAACTTGTATCTCCATTTTTTTCCACTCCAAAATGACTTCCATTGAAAGTTACAAAGGTTTTGACCTCCTCCTGTAATGTTACCATTTTGGAGATACAAGGGTTTTGGTTTTGTTTTAGTTTTTTTATGACAGGTACGAAATGTGTAGCATATGCACAAGGTACAGGCTTTGCTCACTTGGTACTTGGTCATGCCTTTCCTCACTTGAACATTACCTGGGCTTTTTGTACTAGGGGGCTGCGTCCACACATGCAGCTCCTCTAGGTTCTGGGTTAACGCTCAATAGCTCAACTTTTCCAGTATCGTACAAATAGGTCAAAAATAGGACATTTTAGATTTCTTCAAGAGTTCCCATGACTTGAAAAATAATCTCTGAATTTCCAGGTTTTCCAGGTTTTCCAGAACCCAGTGGAAACCCTGAATCAGTTTTACAGAAGCTGTTTTGGTTACTGTGCCTTTAAGACTGGAATATGTTAATAATCTCTATTCTGACTGGCTGGCTGCCCTATATTGGGTCTCATTCATTAAACAGTATGGGCTGAAAAAGACCTCTCCAGTAAAGCTACTGTTGTGGAGATACAAGTTTTTTTTTTGTGTGTGACCCAGACAAAATGAAACCACATAAAAACACTGTGGCTGAAATGCTGAGTCCAGGATAAGCTGTAATGTGTGATCTGAAAAAATGACCAGTGGGCTTTGAGTGAGTGAGTGAATGGGTGAATACATCTATACCTCATAAAATACATCAAAACTACTCACCACCTTTTTGCTTTACATACAAACTTTGATGGTCATTTAAAAAGAATCCTTTGTTGTTGCTGAATCGTCATTTGATCCTTTCATCATCTAAATTTTGAAGAGCACATAGAAAACAAGGGGCCGTTATATCAGAGGTTCCTGACTTAACTTACAAAAAGATCAAATGAAGTGCTAACCATACAAAAGGTGGGATTTCAACAAAAAAAAATTTTGGTCTCAGATTTATTAAAAAGGTACAAGGGATACATTTTCTGTCTGTAATGGATCTGGGCACAAAGGATGTTCATTCAGGACTTGTAAACCCTTGAACGTGAAATTAAGCTCTTCAGGGGATCCGTTATAATCTCTCGTAGCGTGACAGTTATTAGTGTTGTTGGTTTAACAAGTATAAATAAAAAAAAATAGAAGAAAAGAAAAGAAGAGAAGAGAAGACACAGAAATCGTTATTAGCCCCTCCTACAGTCCTCAGGGAGAGGGGGCGGAGCCATTCGGTTCAGCCGGCCCCTTGTCTTAAGGGAAAAGGAGGTCGAGCTTCGGAGCCCACTCCAGAGCAGAGTTCACCACCGCCAAGGCGGCGGCTCCCAAGGCCACGGTCAGGCCCATGACGGCCAGTCTGACGAAGCGGCGGGCGGTGGGCTGGACCACGGCCACGGTGCCGCTACGAGCCTCCATCTGTGCAGCCTGCTGCTGCTGTTGTTGCTGCTGCTCTTTCCTCCTCCGCCGGAGCACCGCGTCGGGCCGCTGCTGGGCTGAGGCCAACTCAAAGTCTTTGAAGGTAGAGGCGGCGGTTCTGGAGAGCAAAATGAACAAGCATAGTCAAGCAGGGTACTCACCAGAACCTAAAGACCTACAATTCTGATTTAGGCCTTGAGACTTCCAGTAGATCTTTTAATTCCTGTCCACAAGGCCTGTGCCAGCCAGCATCGCTGAAGAGTGTTGAGGGGAGAGAGCGCCATTTACCCATCCGGAAAGTGGGTGGGTCTCCGGGTGGGTAGATGGCGCACTCTCATTTGGCCCTTGTCTTCACGTCGGACTATTTCTCCTGCATCCAACAGATCATCAACTTCAAGAACCTACTGTTCACGCGGCGTCTAACAGACATCCTGGACATTGGCATGCGCCACCGTTATGGGATAATCAACGTTATTTGCTTCATCTAGGAGTGGTCCTATTGTATTGGCACTGGAGAGTGAACAGCAGATTATCCTTAAAAATAGTAATAAAATAAAGGTGCTACAAAAGGTTCTTTTAGATCCGCACTTCTAGAACCATAAAGAACTGTGTTGGTAAAAGACTTTACCAATTCAAAAGGTTCTTCACTCTTATTAAAAAGGATCATAGAAACGGTTCTTTAGGGCACCAAAGTGGTTCTTCTATGGCATCGCTCAAAGAACCTTCGATAGCACCTTTATTTTTAAGAGTGTCGTCTAGGAAGAGAGAGGGAGAGGAGAGCAAAAGTGAGAGTGACTCGGTCAATAGAAGCAGAGGTCACTCACTGCTGACTGCGTTGCTGAGTTGCTTCCTTGGCCAGCTCGGACGGGGGGAACTGGACAAAGAGGTCTCCAGCCCGGCTGATGAGCGTTTCATAGGGCAGGTCCTGAGGGATCTGAGACAGCAGGTGGTGCATCATGGCCATATCACACTCACAGTCCAACACCTCCTCCTCCCGGTACAGCACAATCTGAGCACACAGGGGGTCAGACAGACCATCGCAAGTCAAAAGGTGGTGATGTCCTCTTTACGCTTAAGCCCTATTGGGATGGGGTGGAGGCGGGGTAATGTAATTATTATAATGTAATTATTACCAGAGGTTCTCAGTCCCAGAATTTTAGTCCCATCCCAGTGCGCCATGTCAGTCATTTTTATGGATTGCACGTCTCCAGCAAGACTCCAGCACCTTTTACCTTCATGTAAAACCAATCCCCGCCGAGTAGAGCCTTAGGATTTGTAATGTCATTTTACTACAGGATGTCTGTAAATTGGGAGTGGCTACTCTAATTCACACACTGCTGTCACCTATAGTAATAATAATAATAATAAAAATATTTTAGCATATCAATAAGCAGCTGCATGGTCAGAAAACGTATGTAGTACACGACCCGAGGTGTCCATGTCACGCAGCATGAAACCAAATACCTCCTTGAGCTCCTCTATATTGGACTAAAGCTGCAGGAAACTCTTTTTCCACAGGATTTGACTAAATATTCATCCAGGATTAATAGAAGCTGAGGTTATTTTTATGGCTCGTTTTACAGAAAGGTAAAAGGCGCCAGAATCGTGACTTATATGACGCATTCGGACGGGACAAAAATTCCTGAGAATCTCTGGTAATAATTACATTACCCCACCTGCACATCTAAAACGAATTCCATCCAAACAGAGCTTTAATCCACTGGCAGATCATTTTGCTCTTTTTAAATTTCTTAAAATTCTGATTTTTTACTTAAGCAAAAAGAATAAGAACCTTTTTAGTAGATAACAATCAGTAAAAACAAGTACAATTAGTTAGAAATGAGTTAATTAATCTAATAATATCTCTATAATCTCAAAAAAGCAGATATATAGACTGCGTTTAGGAGGATTACATCTGCTAAGACATATTTTTGCAGTGTTTTCTTCAGTTAAACTGGATAAAAGCTTGTTTTGAATGTCCTCAACTTGTCAGCGTGTGCCAGAAATAGCTGGGTCAGACAGTGTCTAATCATAGAAACACTGAATTTGATCAACACTGCATGCTTTGTGCTGAATTCCCACCAAGTGAACTCACCACAGCAGCGAAATAAATTGGCATCAGGGGATGGCAGGCCAGGAAGAAATCGTACAACCGGACCACATGCCGAAAGTCTGATAACACGTGTCCGAACCAGGTGATGAGCCAGCTCAGGGCGAAGATGGTGCCCACCTCTGCTCTGAAGAGAAACAAAGAGTGGCCTTGTTAATTTCGCATGAAATAACCTCCACAGTCAGCTGGGGTGAATTTTCGAGTTCAAGCTATGAATAGGCTTCAGACTGAAGGTTACATAATAATGATTAGATCGGGGGACTTTTTTCCACTTGGCAAAATTCTAATTGCCTTCCCAATTTTTCAGAACTTCTCAACACTATAAGAAACCCAGATCCATTACGCAAATTCAGAACTATGACACATTAAAAGCCTCTATTTCATATAAAACATCACATCACCACATTACAGGCTGTTTCTGAGATAGATGGCATTGACTTTTTCATTGATTTTCAGGAAGACCTCGTTTACATCAACACGACCAAAACTCTCAACTCACTGTTGCATGAAATCATACACCTCTGGGTTGACCCGCTCAATAATCGGCATAAGGTAGTTCAGTATGTGTTTTGTGTTGTCCATGGTGGGGTCCATAAAGTCCCTGTAATGGAAAACAACAATCAAGATCATTTGGTAAGAATCAAAAACGCTACAAAATGTGTTGGAATCCTGATTCTTGAATGTTATACTGCGTTTGTCTCGGTTTGGCTGAATAATCAGAGTTCTGTAGGTGGACGTGACTAGCCGGGAACCTCAAACACAGCTGTCCCATCTTCAAAACAACAACAGAACATCCATCTGAATCGAAACAGAGCTGGAAAACGAGCCGATTCCAAAACCTCGGAACTGTTACATCACAGTCTTGACTCATAATATTTACATAAATCACACCCACTAGAAAAAGCTGGTGAAACCAGCTGGAGCAAAAATCGACGTCGACTTGAGGAGAACAGGGTGTTGTTGATACTGGAGAGCAGCTCATCACCTCCAGAATCCTCCATAACACTAGTTATGGGAATACGGGTTGCTACGGTAACCAGACCTCTAACCACCGCCTTTCCTGTGCCAGTGTCCGCAGAAGGGGAGCTGAAACTTAGCAAACAAGTATCGGGGCTAGGTTAAATGGTTATGCTAGCTGATGCTAGCTTTTACCACCTCTTCTCTTGATCGTCCGCTCCCTGGAAAACAAACCGGACTCCCTCAGCTTCCATAACCCCGGGACGCGAGGGTAGGCTTGGTGAGGGCAAGGCTAAAAGCTACCTGGCTACAATCTCTCTTTAGGTTGCTAACAGCACATCGCCCTATGTGGTAGGACTCAATATTTACAGTGTTTTTGTGTTAAAACTATGCAATAACATGTGGATTCTGTGAGCTGTAGCCACTGCCATAAATCAGCCAATCAGAGCAGAGCTTATTTATTGTTCTGTTCTAAGGTAAAATAAAAGGGTGGTAAATAGACTTGTTAAGTGACATCTGAGCATTTTTTTTTACCCCAAACAAAGTCACACACTTACTGAAAAAATTCATTTACTTATTCAAATGAATTATTATGCAAATAAACTGTAAATAACAGAATGTGTGTTGAGTGTTGGGCCTATAATAGAAGCCAGAATCCAGAACACACCACAGCACAGTCCATCCTTCAGTGCCTTTATGAAAAGTGTTCTACCTGAGATGATGTGTGGAGAGCTTCTCCACCAGGGCAGTGGCAAGGCGCTCGCCCAGGACCAGCAGGAACGTGACCACGATGTCATGATACCCCTGGTAATAGTGCAGCTGGGGGTTTTTCTGCAGCACCCGCAAGATGATGTCAATCAGCTCCTCCTGCAGACCCTCCCTCTGCTCATCAGGCATTCCTGTTTAACATGGCGAACATCTCACTTTCACTGTAAAAACACTTTATTAATATTATTAATGACTCAAATATGAAGGCCTTCGCTTTCTGCGCCATCATCACCCATCATATGATTACATACTAGTGTATTTTATCCTCTGTTTAATAGAAAGCATCCTTCCTACAATGTTCTCCTAGGTTCTGCTTATAGACGCAGGATTTGAGGTCACTGAAGCAACATTACGTATCAGCTGTGCCTTAAATCAGCAGCTTCAGGATCACGCTGATGCTCCACTGACTGGAACAGGGAGAACTGCGTCTCTGTCATTGCCACTTTGGGTCGAAACGCTGCTGCTGCTACTGCACTATGGAGCTTTGGTGGTGGAGCTGCAGAAGGAGAACCTCACTCCAGACCTGCTGCTGTGTAACGCTGCGTAACCCATAGAGTCATATTAGTGTAAAACCCTGTAGTATTACTCTACCGCCTGAGTCCACATGCTTCTCTACCTACAGATGCAGCTTCTGGAGCTCTGCGCTTGTCCAGAAATGCATGTGTACAGCTAGCTGTCCATGAGGGGGCGCTCAAAGGACTGAGGGCTGGAAGGTGGCCTCCTAGCCACCCAGAGAAAGCGAGGCCAATTATGCTCTCATGGGCAGCTTTGGCATTACCAGGGACTGAACCTAGAAACTCCGGGTGATGGGGGCCAACTTTTAAGTATAGGGACAAAAGTAATTGGACACTGCTCATTCATTTGTTTCTTCTGAAAGCAAAGGTATTAAAAGAGGTGATCCTGCTTTTGTTGGAGTAACTGTCTCTACTGTCCTAGTAAGAAGAAGGATTTCTACTAGATTTTAGAGGAGCATTGCTGTGAGCATTTGTTTGTATGCGATGACGACGTCAACACCAACCTGGAGGAAAGCGTCGCAAAGATCTCTGCACATCCAAGAGCACTTGGTTGTAGTCTTTATTGTTCTCTCTCTGCACCTCATCTGAGGAAGACAATCATAAAATGCAATGATCACCTACTCCACCCACACATTGGCCATTTACACATAAGACGACACGTCAATCTTCTCGAGAAGGAACCTACCAAGTTCCTCAGGTATGCTCTCCACCGGCACATTAAGCAGACGTGGCCAGACTTTGCATCGGATCTCGTCGGTCAGCAGCCCCCCTTCGCTGATGGCCATCCTCCTCAGCGCGGCCACGTCCACCGGAGTCACACCGAGAGCCTGTGTGATCTCCGCCATCTTCCTCCTTCTCCTCGACTCAGCATCTGGCAAAACATGATTCAGAGGATCAAGGGTTATCAGTAGCGGTTTGACTACGCTGTCCAACACCTCACACAGAGAGCGTCACCTCTGAATTCAAGGGCTGTGCAGCGCTAGCCTTTACTCGTCTGGGTTGCTGGAACATTGCTGTGAGAAGGATTTGATTGCGTTGAGCCCAAACAAGAGCATCAGTGAGGTCAGGTGCTGATGCTGGATGATTAGTTCTGTAGTTCTGCCACTTCAGCTTATCCTAAAGATGTTCAATTCAGAGAATCCAACAGCCCAATGCTGGGCATGGAGGCCTTAGGCCTGCTTATGGCTGCCCTGTTCTATGGAGACTATGCATAGGAATCTACACCAGGAATGGGTGCAACTGGCTACGGAGAAGGGGGTGTCTGAATACTTTTGAACGTTGGTTGGTTTGTGCAAGAACATGCTTACAGCCATTGTGAAACGTACTGCAATTCTTAACCTTTTCCTTGATTTCCTTCCCCCTGCTGAAAATCCCCATGGGAGGAACGTGAGCTGGCACATGGTTCTCCTCTGGCAGATGGGACAGAACTTGGAAAGATGCTTATTGCGTTGACATAATAATAATAATAATAATACTTCTAAAAATAAATAATAACAACAATAAATAATAACAACAATAATACTTCTAAAAATAAATAAATAAATAATAATAATAATAATAATATAACAACAACAACAACAATACTACGACTAAAAAACAAACAAATAAATAATAATAATAATAAATAAATAATAAAAAAATAACAACAATAATAATAATAATAATACTTCTAAAAATAAATAATAATAATAATAATAAAGTTTTTAAAAATCCAGGTGAATAACTATATGCCCACAATAACAGAAGTGCTAAAAACATAAATTATATTTTTTAAACATTTATATAGTAGACCAAAGTCCATAAAGTTAGTTCTTTAATGATTTTTAACCGTATTAACGTGAGAATGCTTCAGAAAACTTTACATTACATTTTTTATTATTAAATTTAAAAATCTATAAAACTTAACTTACTCCTAATAATAACTGTATATCTTATGCACACAATCCCCCAACACACAGCCTATAACTACGACTCTTCGGCTGGCGCAACCTGGAACTTTCCATTCCACCTTAAATGGTGCCCCAGATACAGGAACCTCGCTGGCCTTTAACATGAGGAACCACGCTATTTAAGGTGGAACGGAAAGTTCACACTAGCCGATCATACTGACCCCTAAAATCGCTGAAATTTTTAACGTAAACACATAAATGAGCCCGCAACGGAGCTGGTTTATGATTATTAGGATATTTCACAAAACGTGAAGGTGACAAAAATAACGGTACCTTGTTTCCCGATCCCATTCAAAGGGGAGGAAGCTCCGACACTCCTCGATTTTTTCAGGTTCATCTCGACAGCGCTCAGCAACCCGTCCTTTATTCCTCAGCGTGTAAAACATGAGAACACCACAGACGAGCCATTTGACTGACCGCAGATCACAGACATTTTCAGATCACTGGAGGTCCGCAGGCAGTTGGTCGTGCTAGCATAGCAGCTATTAGCTAACGCCGCCAGCTGCAGCGCACCGAAAGGCCGGAGCTCGGATCTCCCCGCCGGGCTGATTTACTGACCCGCTGTCACTTAGCTACACATGGCAGACGGCTAAACTCAGGAGTCCCGGGGCTCCAAAAGCCAAAATCCACTACAAGTCGGCCGTCCTTGCGCGAACATGGTGAAACCAGCGATGTCCGGCCAGCTGCAGCATCTCCTCTGGGCTGAGAGTCAGACTCCTGTTTACAGAAGTGGCCTACATACACGCTGTTCTACATAATAAAAGTCCTCTCCCCTGTCCACTCTACACACTGGACCCTAGTTTAGTGTGGTTTTCACAAGCAGAAAGAGTCCTGTTTTAGGGGGTTACAAACTGCTGCGAATTGTGGCAGTAATATAGGACTGAATGGTGGGCCTATGTGCAGGGTTTAAGTTTAAATTGATTTATTTAATCATTAATAAAAGGGGAAAATAATGCATGCAAACTTCAAACATGTCAAAACCTCGTCACAAATCTGTTGGGAAACTGTCCATACCTGCATCATTGTACTTTGCACATGTACATGCTATTTTAATAGTCTAATATTTCTATATTCTATGTGTACGTTTCAATTTCTTATCTCTATATATTCTATTTTCTATTGATTCTATTCATATTGATATTTCCTGATGTGTTATTATCCATACTTTTACCCATTCTGTCTTTTTTATCTTGACTTTCTACATGACATTGAGATAGATGGGGATAGATAAGCTCTGTCTAAGCATAAGTCTAAGCATTTCTCATACACAACGTAAAATGCAACATGCAGCGAAGAATTTAGATTAATGAACCTTTATTCTTTATTATATAATATTTTGAAGAAGTTTGTAGATCAGGAACCACATACTGTAACTGTGGCCTGGCCGCTCAGCTAGTGTTTCAACTAGTGTTGACGATACTATAGCAGCCACTACATAGTGCCGGGATATCGATCACAGGGTTGTGGGTTCGATTCCCGGGCTCGGCAAGCTGCCACTGTTGGGCCCTTGAGCAAGGCCCTTTACCCTCTCTGCTCCCCGGGCGCTGGAGTTGGCTGCCCACCGCTCTGGGTGTGTGTGTGTACTCACTGCCTCTAGTGCACTAGTGTCTGTGTGTGTGTGTGTGTGTGTGTGTGTGTGTGTGTTCACTACCACAGATGGGTTAAATGCAGAGGACACATTTCGCTGTACACTGTACACTACACTTTACATAACACCATTACAACCACCAACCAATACCATAGCACACCAAGATAAACCAGCAGGTCCTTGAGCAAGACTCCTAATGCTACATTCACCTACTTGTGTAACATCATCCAAATGCTAAAAAAAAAGCATTAATTAGTTGGCATTTCTGTTACAGCCTGTTTATTGGTTGTGTTCTTGGTTTTTGGACCAGACTTGGCAGTTTCTGGACCTGCTAGCTCAGCTACTTTTCCCATTTTTGTACAATCATGACTGAGCATTTCTATTGCAAAGAATCAGACGCTGTCAAATATTTAAATTCTGCTTAATAATGTTTGCTTACAGTATTTTTTACTGGTTTATTTAGTCCAAGTCTTACCGTGAATCCAGCTACGTAAGGAAAATGTACATTCACCTACCTGTGTAACATGATCCAAATGTAGGCCTAAATCACCCTGGATAACCAGCACTGCTCCCAGCGGACCACATACACACACACTTAACTACACACACATGTTCATGTTCAGGGAATACTATGTGCAATATCCCCCCCCCCCCCCCCCAATTGTGCAATTAAGAGTCTTTTGCTGTAAATAATATTGTTATTGCTCTTTTAATTTTTAATTCTTATTTATATTATGTATACAGTGTAAATTATTTATCCAATTTTTTGTAACTGAGTGTCTTGCTATCCCTTTCTGCTGTTACACTGGGAATTTCCCCACTGCGGGACTAATAAAGGACTATCTTATCTTATCTTATCTTATAAGAGCATAGACCAAATGCTGTAACTGTAAATGTAGAACATGCATGATTAATACAGACACACTAGTGGATATAAAAAAAATAAAAAAATAAGTAAAACATTTGTAAATATTATTTTTTCTATTTAGAATATTTTGTCGTGTTTAATTACACGTATTTATCTCTCTTGTGTTATTTAGTGCACGCTGCCCAATAGCAAGGCAGGGACTTTTATTATGAAGAGCTGCTGTCTAGCTGCGCTCCCCGTATGTTTACAACGTCGTCTGTCACATGAGTGTTAGCGCTGCCCACCGAGTCGCCAGTCTTACTCTTATTATTATTATCTTTCCTTAAAAAGCTGTGTTTTCTTCATCAGGTCGCTTCGCTGTAGGAGCAGGAAGATGCTTTCTCGGCTGTTAAAGGAACACCAAGCGAAGCAAAGCGAAAGGAAAGAGCTCCAAGGTAAAGTTAGCGAGCACAGTATTAATGCTAGCCAGCTAGCTAGAAGGCTAACAGCTCAACGGAATCGACTCTACCTTAAATAAACACACAGGATCATTATTAAACATCAATACATTAAGTATTAAATAAATTCCTTCAGAAATAATCAGCTGTATCCATCAAGAACAGCCGGTAGAGTGATGATGGCTGGAGCAGCTTCATGTAGCTTTTATATTAATAAACAAAAGTAAAATAATAAGCTTTCTTTCCCTGAATAAGGTGGATTTAATGAGCATATTGTTTATTAATATTGCTTTAAAATATAGCTTATTATTAATATAGCTTGTGATGTCACATCCGCAGACTGTAATACAGTATAAACAGCAGTTTAGCCCCGCCCAGTATATGGACAAAAGTATTGGGACACCTGCTCATTCATTGTTTTTTGTCCTGATATCAATGTAATGCCTTTAAGGAAAGCCTTGGTCTTGCTTATGTTGGAGTAACTCTCTCTACAGTCCAGGGAGGAAGAAGGCGGCTTTCTGCTGGATTTTGGAGGAGCATTGCTGTGAGAGTTTGATTGCATTAAGTGACAAGAGCTTTGTTAGTGAGGTCAGGATGTTGCGCGATCACCTCACCGTATCATCCCCAGCTCCCCAACTCACAAAAGTACTGGACGGAGCTCCACCATCCATCCTTCCAGAGAGCACAGCTCCTCAATGCTGGGGGGCTTTACACCCCTCTACTAGCCCACGCCTGGCATTAGGCAGCATGGAGCCAATAGGTTTATGTTTACTTCATCTGTCTGCTCCAGAGAGTCCTATTCTATTGGCAATACTACCATTTCAGTTACAGCCTGTTTATTGGTTGTGTTCTTAGTTTTTGGATCAAATTTGGCCGTTTCCGGACCTGCTAGCTCAGCTACTTCTCAATCCAATTTCTGTACAATTGTGACTGAGCATTTCTATTGCAAAGAATCAGAATCTGTTAAATATTTAAATTCTGCTCAATAATGTTTGCTTACAGTATTTTTTACTGATTTGTTTAGTCCAAGTCTTACCGTGAATCCAGCTACGTAAGGAACATGTGATAAATGCGCTGTGTTTGTTGCCAAACCGCACTAACCCTGTCTCCCTTTAACACAGAGAGGCGTCGCCGTGAGGCCATAGCCGCAGCCACAAGTTTAACAGAGGCCTTGGTGGACCACCTCAACGTGGGGTAAGAACCTGCTCGCCAGAGAGTTTGATACTTTCTTTAAACGCCAGAGTCTATTTTTGAACCGATGCACAGAAATAGAAGCATAAAGCCTGAAGAATGAGGCTGTGCATGTGACGTGCCGCGACGTGACGTGCGGCCCACGGGAGCCATAATCTGGGATTGTTGTGAAGTAACAGCGTGGTGAAATAAAATCGGCTTAAAAAGGAAACACGGGATGCAATCAAACGCACCTGTTGCAACATTTAGGATTTATTTGCTCATCTACCATCAGAAAGAGACTGCACAGAGAACACCTGGACTAAGACCAGGACCTCTGGAGCAGTGGGCCTTCAGACAGATGGTTTTCCTCCTTGCTCACCTCCCATGAAGATGTTGGGCCTCTTCCTGATGGTAGATGCTGTACTTTGACATCAGCTGTGGTGAGAGCAATCTGCCACCATGGTGAGATTTTAGGAGTGTTGGAGACTTCTTTACTCATCTTGTGGTTCTGCTGTTGGGCTGAACTTGGTAGGATGGTCTGACCTGGCCATCATGGTCAGCTGTTCCTCTTGTAGATGATTTAGTGGACAGTGGAGCAGCTGATTTCTAACTGCGATCTTTTTAAGCTCCTTCCTAGACTCCTCTGCATCTACAGCCTTCTTTCTGAAGGCCTCAGAGAACTTTATGGATCTGTCCTGATGGTGATCTTCTTCACCACTCACTTTAACCATCAAGAGCAGACCAGACTAAACGTCTGAGGTTTAAATAAGACCTCAGACTCCTCCAGAATAATCCTCTCCAACCATGTTCTGATCATCTGCAGCTGAGGGAGGGGGGGGGTCATACATTTTTTCACATGTTAAAATTCATTAAGAGAAGTTCTGAGACCTCCTTTGCTAAGTGAACGTTGTATTGAGACCCAGTCTGTCTGTGTTTCAACAGAGTTGCCCAGGCCTACGTCAATCAGCGCAAACTGGACCACGAGGTGAAGACCTTGCAGGTGCAGGCCGGCCAGTTCGCCAAGCAGACGTCTCAGTGGATCACCATGGTGGAAGGCTTCAACCAGGCCTTAAAGGTACATTGTCCTTGTTCCAGAAGGTGGGCTGTGCATGTTCTTTCAGCAGTGACATGTGGCTTGAGGGCTGTAGACGCACAAAGGCTATGCTAGAAATGTCCATGCTCTTCTGTCTTTGCTTCTCCAGGAAATTGGGGATGTGGAGAACTGGGCACGCAGCATTGAGATGGACATGAGGACTATCGCCACAGCTCTGGAGTACGTGCACAAAGGCCATCTTCAGGCTGCCTCTTCCTAGAGTGACCCTCAGTCGTGCAGCAGAATGGATCTGGTTAGTCTGTAGTCATGCAGACCAATGATGCCGTCTACAAGCGGTAGAGGAATGGTCATGAGGACATTTGCAACTGGTTTCGCACACCAAGAATAAAACTCCAGACTAAAGAAGGATTGTCAGTGATGAGTCAGTGCTTGCCTTGCGTTGCCTGGGCTTAGTGCATGTCCAGGAAGGCTTGTAATGGACTGCTTCTTCTCTGATTAGTCCCCAAAAACACAGGAGGAACCTTTTGTTTCTTTCAGTTTCAGTTGAAATTATTGTTTAAGCCTGGAGTCGATGCTTGGGGCGTTTTAGGTTCAACCAAAAGCACATGTTTTTATGGTACTAGGGAACCTCTGAAATGGTTCACGTTGTAAATTATTGTTTTTTTTTCTTCTGCACTGTAATAAACCCTGTTTTTATGATGCTGTTCTCACAGTCTTTGTGGTAGGACAGTCGTTACAGAGTGTCAGGCTCTGTTTTTTTTTTAGTTTTTTTTTGTAGTTTTACTAAATCAGTGCCGTCATCAATGATGGCACTGATTAGTTTTCTGATTTACATTTCCAAGTATCTGACCTAAATACTCAATAGACGGCTATAAATCCTAATATTTATGAAGCTCCACTTTTTATTGGCTGTACTGTTTTAGATTTTAGCCCAAATAAGATCTAATAAGATTGAAAGAACAGCGTTTACTGGTTGAGGATCTGCACATTTGAGAAGTTGAAAAAAATACAAATTGCCACAATGCAGAAACCCGTGCAGGTATGGAAGCGTAATTTGGCTCAGCTTCACCAAACAGCTTTTAACTGGTGTTTAAATTCACAATTCATTCGGTGCTCTCTGTTGCCGATACTGATACTGTGTGTAAGTGCCAGTATCGGCGCTGATACCCATGCGATATCATATCGGTGCAGCACTAGTATAAACTTTGGCTTGAGCGTATGAAAACAGTGACATTTTCTTAAAGAATTATACCTGGCTTCATATCAGGAAACCTTTTGTTATGTAGTAAAGATGCATCTCAAAGTTCTTATTTTCTCAAATAATCCACTGTCAAAATGTTAAAAATCAGATTGATCTATGTTCCTAAAATAGTATTATTCTGTGAATCCTTTGACTTTTCCAAAAAATGTTCTTAAAATTATCCCAAAATAATTTCCAAAAAATTATATACTGTGTTTAAATAATAATAATAAAAAATAATTCATATGTTTTGCTTATGTAAATATTATATTTTACAATAATATTTTTATTTCCCCAAAAATGCTTTTTTTTCCTCAAACACTGTAAAAAGTATAAAATAAAAATTTAAGAAATTATTATAAACTATAAAAAATACTTGTGATAACAAACAATTTAACATTATTCAACTCTGATGAATTTGATTGGACCATTGTTTGATTCAGAGAAGGTATTTGAGTTATAAACGGTTAAACGGACGAATCATCGTAGCTCGAACCGCTGTAAACCCCTCTTAAGTAAAGTAACAACATAGTCTCTCTTCTAAAATACTGCCACAGTTTTAAGAAACTAAATCCTTCGTTCCAGATAGTTCTGAGTTTTGACATTCCGCTGTCAGAACCTGACCAGAATGGGCTTCATAATGTGGTATGAGGGATGGTCAGAGGGTGAAGTTCTCATTAAGAGAGAGACCAAACTGAAGATCTGCCCTGATCTGCCCTGATTTGATTGCACTCACCGATTGCAAGAGCGTTACAAGAGGTCAGGATGTTGAATAGATGATCAACACCCCACCTCATCATCCCCAACTCCCCAACTCATCCCAAAAGTATTGGATGGAGCTCCACCATCCATCATTCCAAAGAACACAGTTCTTCCACTGCTCCACAGCTCAATGCTGGGGGGCTTTATACCCCTCTACTAGCCCACGCCTGGCATTATTAGGCAGCATGGTGCTAATAGGTTCATATTTTTTGCTCCAGAGGGTCCTATAGGGTTCTATTGGCAGCACTTCTCTACAAGCTGTGAGTGCATATGTGCCTTTGCAACCTAAAGTATCTAAATGCATTCTTTAAAAGGGGTGTCCACAAGTATTTGGACAGTGATATATATAAATATATATATATATATATATATATATAGATATATATATATGTATAGTTCAGTAGTTTCCAAGCTGCACTGTAAGTACTTTCACCTCAGAAGTAACAGTTCATTTACTGGAGCGCGGGTTCGGGCTACCCTACCCACCTCAGGCCATGTTCGGACAGCTTGCGTAATTTGCTTAAAACGTAATCCACGTTTCCTTTATAGGAATGAAGGAAACTTTCTCTCCAGAGTTAATTCTCACATTTCACAGCACATGGACTTCCACCTCAGCCAGACCATGTTTGGTGGCAGCGATCTGTTCTTTTCATCAAGCTAATGAGAGCATTGTTCTTAAAAAAAAAAGGCTTATGGTTTCTTAACAGGCTTTACACAGGCCTGACATTTTTCGTCAGTTTTATGACGTGGTGGTGTTACGTTGGGCCGGACAGAGCTGCGTTGGAGTTTAAGCCATTTTCTTAAAAAGGAATGAGACTCAATAAAACATGAAAAAGGTGGCAGAGGACTTTCTGAAAACCAGAACCATGTTCCAGAACCAAAAGCAGGCCTTCTAGAGGTTCTTCAAGGGTTTGTTAGTAAAGGCAATGGTTCTATACTCAGCCATGAAAACTCCTCTAAAAACTTCCCTGAATGCTTTAGTGGTTCTTTCTTTGAAATGTCTTTGGTTCCATCCAGAGAAGGTGTTTCCAGGATCGTTAAACCAGTCCAAAAACCCTGTTTTTTAGAAGAACCCTTCTTTAGAGACCTCTGTTGTTGAGTGTAGGAGTGCAAACAGCAGTGAAATCATGGAAAGTCTGGTAACTTCAGGCCCTCAAATACGGTAAAGAAGGAATCCCACCCGTTGTACTTTAATCAGTTTTATTAAAAATGGCATACCTTCAAACACAGCCTATAAAAAAAGCTGAAAGTGAAAACCGTGCAGGGTCTTTATCAGTTCCTTTCCAGAGACTTCTGCTGTGTTGGCTCACACTGCAGTCAAGCTCTCTGTTTTGGAAAGGAAGACTTCCCGACTGTCTTCATAAATCACTGGAGAATTTATTAGTATGTTTTTCTGCTGTTGGGAAGGAGCAATCCCATCCCTAAGACCACATGTGCTTGTTTAGCGTGACGCTTTACAGGCCTAATCCACACAATCCACATATTGTTTCAGCGCCTGCTGTACCACCCCCACCTCCCGTGCATATACGGTTAAATAGCTTCATAGGTGAAATAAGGCCGAACGGTCAACATGCAGCTGTACTGACAGTGTCTTTATAGCGTCGTTTTTACTTTTTGCTGTGCAAAAGTTTGGGCACCCCAAGAGCATTGGGCTTTCCGAATGTTTACCATGACCTCTGACCTTAATTAGCTTGTTAGGGCCCTGCCTTGTTCACAGTCATGCACATTTGATGCAAATTTCAAAGCTTCATGAATACTGTGGGTGCGTCCCAATTGCAGTATTGAAGTACTATTTACTAATATTAACTAGATATTGAGTATGAAGCATAGATTGAGTATGCAGCATAGATAAAAGGGTCAAAGTTGAGTATACTCAAATATCCTGGTGGACACTGTTATCCCACAATGCAGGGCAAAAAAAGGAAAGGGAGGAGCCACCCACGTTTTGAAACATTAGGGGGGAAAAAATGGCGGTTAATGATGCAGAAACTCCGGCAGGAACTTGCGGTGATATATATACGTTGCCACAGCAACGCCTCATCACTTACTGCACAGCACAAATATGCTTATTTGGGGCTCACATGGGTGGAACGAGGGCTAGGTGGGTTCCAGGTGGGAATGGACTCCGAGTGGGTTTGTACATGTGTTGTTACTGGGACCCATCGTTACAGCCCACTATAATCTCACATGGGTCCCATCTAGGCCTCATATGCAGTGTACAACCCAGATGGAGGTGATGCTCAACCCATCCTGGCCCATCATTGACCATGCTGGGCATCCAGATGTGGGGCCAGTGAGAAACCCAAGAACGATACATCATATTTTGTTTACTTTTAAGATTAAGATTAGCATTTAGTATATAGCTTATAGCATTAGCATGTAGCATGCAAATATGACACAGCCTGAGATTTGAGCCTTTGGAGTGGCGGTGCATTGTTCTACTGTGCAGCAACACCAGCACTAATATGACCTCCATGGAAAGGTCATCAGACGAAAACCTTTCCTGTGTCCTCACCACAACACCCAGCATCAATCAGCAAGTTCAGCAAGTTTTATAAGGAGCGTCTAATCAAACCTGATGCGTTTTGGAAACGCATCCGGTGGACTCATGAATGTTGTGCCGCCCCGAGCAAAGTTGGAGTATGTTGGAGGAGCAAGGGTGCAGAATTTCATGAAAAGAACACCTCTCCAACTGTTAAACATGGGGGTGGATCAGTCATGCTTTGGGCTTGTGTTGCAGCCAGTGGCACAGGGAGCATTTTACTGGTAGACAGAAGAATGGAATGGCATTTTTCTACACATTTTAGACCCAATCCATATTTATATATATATATAATTTATATGTATATATGTTTATATATAGTTTAATGATTTCCACTGTGCAGGCCTGAAAACCTTGAGGCCTTAAATACCCCCTTAAACAAGCTTAAACGTTTCGGATGTAGCTGAGAAAACTTGTTTTAGTAAGTTTAACACTGGATTAGTAAGTCAAGGGATTCCAATGGTATGCTAGGTCTGTAATAAGGACTGAGGAAAAAAGGTGTTGCATAAGGCTTTGTTGCGGTGTCGTTGATTCTGTAACTCCTTCTGTCATTCACTTCTCTGTCTCTCTCTCTCTCTCTCTCGCTCACACTCTCTCTCCTTCTCTCCCTCATAAATAAGCAGCATTACGCTCAGCTTGGAGATTATAAATAGTGGTCCAGGTCTTAAGGGATAAAGGGAAGGGATAAAGCTCTCTCTGAGACTTTCACATTCAGAGCCAGCAGGTGCAAGGCATCACACTCACTGGACGTGACCCTGAGGACCCGCAGGACCACTTCCACTAAGAAGGGAACAGGTAGGACACACACTGGCCCTTTTTCACTGTAATCAATATCAGTGTTTTGCCCGGTGTGGAATCCCTGCGGCAGAACATTAGATTGGACACAGATGTTGGCTGTTACAGAGCCAGAGCTGGTTGAGGTCTGAGAGCTGTTCTGAAGTTCTCTCCTGTGTTACTGGACGGGTCATTCTTCAACTCTTGGCCCTTCCAGAGATGCATAATGGCGCTATACTTTATTAGAAACCCCCTTCTTGTAGCTCCACACTGTTGGTGTACAGTGTGAGGCAGTAGATCATCTGTTGATGCACAGATTGTGTTATCCATCCTCTAGCAATTCACCAAAGGTCAGTTTCTGACCTCAGAGCTGCTCTTGGTTGGATATTTTTGGGTGGTGGACCCACTTTCAACCTCGCAATGTGTAGGAACCTTAGTAACATTGCTGTGCCTGCACCACTACCACTACCTCGCCACCGACAAAGGGTCTATTGGGCTTAGTTTTTAAAAAGATTCCTCACACTCTCGCATCTCTATTACAAACACGGTTCTTTATGGAACCAAAAGTGGTTCTTCTATGACATTGCTCAAAGAACCTTAATAGCACCTTATTTTTTGTATATGGTAGGTTTTCCTGAGGAAGTGCAACCGTCTTCCATTGCTCTATGGTCTAGCTGTTCTCTCTAAAATGCCTACACTCAAAAGCGTAGGTACTTTTGAAGGTGGACGGGAGTTAGCATAGGCACTCTAACTGGTCTGCAGCTGTGCTGCAGGGGGTGCTGCACTGTGTGTTGTAAGGTATTTCTCCTGACCATCATCATTACACACAAATTTGAGACCACTGTAGTCGTCCTGCCGGTTCCACCCAGGTGGTATAGACTTGGTTTTGGAGATGTTCGGACCTGGTCATCTGGTCGTAACAGTTTGGCCCTTTGTTGGATCCTGGATCCAACATGTGACTGTCACTGACACTTACTGTCTAACACACATCTCAGTCCTTCACATAAATCACAATAATAGGATAATCATACTTCATTCATGAGTGATCTTAATGCTTTGGCTCATTAACAAATGAGATGTGAACGTCACATATTGGGAATGTTTATATTATTGAGGTCTATAGAAGTTCTGCCTGTTGATCTGAATCCTCTGCCATGCTTCACGCTCGTAAGCCGCAACGCTAATAGGTTTGGAGCAGTGAGAGGCTTACCGAGGCCTTGCTGGATTTCTTACCGTGGGGAAAACAATCAAGGCATTCCTTCAACTTCTGCACTGATAGCAATGCCTCTTTGTTTCATAAGAGCCTTAACTCAAGGTTTACGCGCCGAAAAAAAGACTTATGCATGTACAGCTCCTGTGACTACATAATCTATAGGAGAAGACCGTACGTAAGCGTTCCACCAAAATGAACAAAAGATTGATCATTAAGACGCTGCTATGGTGGATTTTTTAAAATGGTAGTCAATGGAACTGCTGGGTTTTTGGTCAGTCTGATCTGACTGTAGCATGACCCACTACTTAAGAGCCTTTCAGTGTATTCAAGTGTATTTTGCAACTGGATCCAGCTGATTTTTCACTTTCTAGGTTTAATTGATTTAATTTTTCTATGATTTTTTAAATTTATTTATTTATTTTTTACAGATATTGTTTAAAACCTCCATCAGTGAAGACCAACCATGGATATGGAACAAATCTACGAGTATATAGGGTAGGAATGTTCACACCTCAGGGCCTGTTCACATCTGGCGTAGGTTCATGTTCAGATTTTACGCACGAAAAGCCAGATATAAACAACCCCAAGATGCACAGTGATCGGATTACAATCAGATCATTTAAACCACATTCTGAGGTGGTCAGAAGCGGATCTTATCCAGATTTAATACAAGTGTAAACAGAATGAACAGAATCATTTCTTTAAGAATGAAAATTTTAAGGGAAAATAATCATAAAAAACTTATATTTGCACAATTTGTACAGATATATGTATATATAAAGATTTAAAGAACCAAATATCTCTACATTATACAATTTGTCTAATATTTATAATATTTTAAATATTATACATTAAAAGTGCAAAATTCATGCTTTCCAGTGAGTTTCAGTGAAGTACAGCTGAGCAATAATTCCAAAATACTGAATACTAAATCTGATTGATTTATTGAATCAATGTAAGTCCTATGTAAATTACTGATTGTAGGTCCTTGCATGTAGATCCTGAAATCAATGTCGATCATTGCAGTGAAATGACGTCCTATAGTACAGCATCCATTCTCAGTGTTTTCTCACCACAGTAAGGAGAACGTGACCACGTACGCCATTGGTGCATTCGTGCTGTTGTGGGCCTTGGTATGGCTGATACGGGACAGTCAGGAAATCGACAAAATCAATGAGAAGTACGTGTTTGTCACCGGCTGTGACTCCGGCTTCGGGAACCTGCTGTGCAGACGGCTGGACAAGCGTGGTTTCCGTGTGCTGGCTGGTTGTCTAACAGAAAAGGGGGCAGACGACCTGAGGAGAGTGACAGGCCCCAACCTGAAGACGTGTATACTGGATGTGACGAGCACTGCCAGCATTCAGAAAACCTTCGAATGGACACAGAAGGAGGTTGGGGATAAAGGTTAGTGTACTGTATTACAGTCATGTGAAAAGATGAGCATCCCTCATGCAGAACATCTGGGTGTTTGATCTTCATGTGATCAATGCTGAGAGATGGAGGTGATCTAACTAAACTCACACAACTGAAGAAATGTCTTTAATCATAATTTATAAAATGGAATTAATGGAAATATCATTTTCCTGTGAGGAAAAAGTTTTAAACCCCCTACATTTATTACTACTTCAAATGTGTAGAATTAGAATCAGGTGCAGAACATCAGCAGCAGATGTTTAGAACATGGCAGCATTGTGATAAAGGTACCTAGACGCACTTCGAAAGCAGTAATATGCCGTGGCATTGCCAGGGTACCGACAGCTACCGGCAGCTGGTGGCAGAAGTAATTAAATTCAAGATAAAAGCCGAAATTCAGTCGATATTGCCAATATTACCAGCAATTTCTTTTCAGAATTACAATATTAAGGGAAAATAATCATAAAAGGCTGCATAAAAGGTGTCCGCCATGTTGCTTTTTATCTTACGACAATCTTAAATAATCAAGGGATACGTAAGGCAGCAAGGCATCTATGCTGCCTTCGCAAACCAGCAAGATAAAGGAACCTTAGCAAGCAGCTTTTTATAGCTACAAGCATTGGATTCGGATATGATTTGGGACCTTCCTGCCTTCTAGTGTATAAGGAAGGTATTCCTGAGAAAGAGCAACCGTCTTCCGTTGCTCCAAGGTCCGGCTGTTCCACCTGCTTGTGTGCCTATTGTAGGCGTTTTTGAGGGTGGACAGGGGTTAGCATAGGCACTCTAACTAGTCTGCAGCAATGCAGCAGGGGTGCTGCACTGTGCCGGGAGAGAGGGATTCCTCCTGTTTCCATCATTAAACTTGATTATTTTTTGGTTTTTTGGAGATGTTCTGACCTGGTCATCTGGCCGAAACAACGCGGCCCTTATCAGAGTGGTTCAGGTGTTGACGCCTGACCGTTTGTCCTGGATCAAACATGCTGTATGTTCAGTTACTGTTAGTCGTACATCCCATCCCTTCACATTAATCACTGTTATGAGACAATCATACTTATTTGCTGTATTCATGCATGGTCCTAATGTTTTGGCTCGTTAACATATATGTAGGCAGCATTTCTTACATTTCAGACACTTGATGGTTGAAGGTGAGTGGTGAAGATCACCATGGTCAGATCCAAAGAGCTCTCTGAGGCCTTCAGAAAGAAGGTTGTAGATGCAGAGGAGTCTGGGAAGGGGGTCATAAAGATGTCAGAACAGTTAGAAACAGCTGACCAACATGGCCAGGTCAGGCCGCCCCCGGCTGTTCCACCAAACTTTGCTGGCCTGCAATTGAAGACCCTTGCTCTAATGCTGTCTATGAAAATCTTGCTATGTCTCTGGCCCTGTAGGACTGTGGGGGATAGTAAACAACGCTGGCCGCTCTTTACCCATGGGTCCCTCTGAGTGGATGAGGATCGAGGACTTCCACAGCACACTGAGGGTGAACATGACCGGCGTGATCGAGATGACCATGAAATTCCTGCCACTGATCAAAAAAGCCCGTGGCCGGATCGTCAACGTGGCTTCAGTGCTGGGCAGGGTGGCAGCAAATGGAGGCGGCTACTGCATCTCCAAGTTTGCAGTGGAATCCTTCTCTGATTGCCTCAGGTATCGTCAGCTTCAGTGCGTGCATTTAAAAAAGCACGAATCAGGGAAAGGACATTTCTGTTCCATGCAGTCCGTATATGGATTCTCACTCATTTAAATAGGTCCACTCATTCAGTCTATAGCAGTTATTAAACCCTTTAACAGCCTGTGGTCCGCCGGCGAGTCCAAAGTGTGTGCAAACTTCTACTACCAAAGAATAGCCCCACCAGTTCATACAGACGTCCCTGTAGTTACTGATGCCTTAGTGTGTAATAAGCCTTTCTGTGTTACGGGGGTTAACGTGTGAGGTGTCTTCCAGAGGATCCAGGTGTCCAAGAAAAGAGTTTAAAATGATGCATTTGCTGGACTGCTTTTTGAATGAAGCACAACACAGGGCCACCAATCAGAACAGAGGTCATTCACATATATAGGACTCATAACAAGAGACAGCAATGTTAACTCTAGGGGATAAAAAGAGGCAGGGGAATCACTGTGTTGGAATTTATTGACAAATTCAAATACAAGAATATCACGGTCACATAAAAACCTCATAACTTCAAAACAGCTAATTTACAGAAAAAAACCTAGTTAAGGAAAAAAAGTAGCTTTCAAACTTCAAAAGCCACTGAAAATGAAACTACTGAAACTAAATGAAAACTCTCATTATTACTTACTTTTATTGTAGTTTGTCTTCACCACATCTCATCTAATCATATAACACATAAATAATAATAATAATAATAATAATACTCATTTATTATTTTTATTTCTTAGACATGGTTGGGGAGGGGTTTTTGATATGTTAATAACATGTTGATAAGTTAATAACAATAATAATAATCTTTATTTATAAATTTGTATATTTATTTATAAGATGTATTTATTTCTGTTACAATTTATTTATTTTATTTAATTATTCATTTATAATAATAATAATATTTAATATTAATATAACAATAATAATAATGACAAAGATAATAATCATGTTATTTATTTATTTATTAAACAGGGTTGGGGAGGGGTTGCTGATGTATAAGATAAAAGAAAAAAATGAAAATCTAAGCTCTTTTGGTTAATGTGCTTCTTGTAATGTTGAATGTCAATATATGTCAACATAACCCCCCCCCTCAAAAAACATTAATATTCCAAGTAATGCTGGAGCATTTCTATTGGTCCATTCATCATAAAATTCTGACAGTATATAAAGAACAACTGCCAGATTCACATTATGTCAAAAAGTGAAACACCAAAAATAGAGCTATAATGTTTGTGTGTGAGAGTGACCATATAATATACTGTCCTTATAAAGGTCATTGTGATCAGCACCATCATCAAAGTTAGAAGTAAAAAAAATCTGATTATAAAAATACGACACATTTACTTATAAATAAAGACAATGTCTTTCTTCTTTTCAGGAGGGATATTCACTATTTTGGGATCAATGTGTGCATAATTGAACCTGGATTCTTCAAGACTCAGGTGACCAGCCTGGAGCCAATAGAAAAGGAACTTCATCGCCTGTGGAACCAACTGACACCTGAAGTGAAAGAGAGTTACGGAGAAAAATACCTGGATAACTGTAAGTATATTTAATGTTAATACACTGAATAGTCTCCTGTTTTCATATCAGTAGCACACACTGTGAGCATACTTTCTTTAAAATAACTGTAGGCCTGAAATTTGTGGTGATAGAACCAGAATTTAATATAAAGCAGGGAAGAGGGCATTTAGCCACTATGGTGCTCGGCAAACCTAACACCTTTCCTAAAAGAAAGGAGAAAGTACATTTGTTTAACCCCTTAAAAAGCCTCTGGTCCGCTGTCAGGCCGAACGTGTTATTACACACTTCTATTGCCAGAGAATAGCCCCACCAGTCCCTGTAATTACTGAGTAATACACCTTAGTCTGTAATAAACCTTTCTGCGTTAAGAAGTTAATGATATTTCATTTGTCATTATTAATATATTTTACATAGTTGATTAATTCATCGCTGTTTACTATAGTTTTCAAAAGCTGAGTTTTCACAATGCTCTTCTTTCATATTTGTTCCCCCTCTCTGTCCAGACATCAAGATCCAGAGGCTGATTATGAATGCCATTTGTGATGCAGATTTAAGCAAAGTGACCAACTGCATGGAGCACGCCCTCACAGCCGCTCACCCACGGACCCGCTACAGCGCCGGCTGGGATGCCAAGCTGCTCTGGATCCCCATCTCCTACCTGCCGGCCTGTGTGGTTGACATTGCCTTAAAACTGGTGCTGCCCCGGCCGGCTAAGAGCGTTTAGAGTTTACAGTGCCTGTGTACAGTGTCAGTGAGGTCATTTAGGAGTGTAGGCAGGCCTGGCAACAGAGATAAATTATAAAAGGGGCCTATAAAGACCACAAGGGGGCAGCACTTACATGCATAAGAGTCTACACTATCTGTACAATAGCAGTGCAATGCAAGACCATCCATTCCAACTAAAACTGACTAGCCTTGCAATAAAACTGACAGCAGTTACCACAGTTCAGGAATACTAACACAATTAATAAAGTATGTTTTAAAAAGTCTCAATCATTTAGAAAACCATAGCAACCACTACAGCATAAACCTAGCAACTACGTAAAATATCACAACACCCTCCAACAACCATCCTGGCAGGCACCGAAAATTGAATAGCATCCACTTAGCAACACCAAAGCAGCGGAATTATACACTACATGTCCAAATGTCTGTGGACACCTCTTCTAATGAATGCATTCAGCTACTTCAAGCTGCTCCTGTTGCTGCCACAGATGTGCAATTGCACACACACACACACACACACACTTGTAGCTTATCTAGGCCCTGTAGAGAAGTGCTGCCAATAGAATATGCCTAATGCCAAGTGTGGGCTAGAGAGGATGGATGATGGAATGATGGATGGTGCTCCATCCACTACTTTTGGGATGAGCTGGGGTGGTGATCATCCATCCAACATCCTGACCTCACTAATGCTCTTGTTGCTGAATGCAATCAAATCCTCACAGCAATGTTCCTCCAAAATCTAGTTGAAAGCTGTCTTCCCAAGACAGTAGAGATAGTTATTCCAACATAAGCAGGATAAACACTTTTTTTTAATATCCTTGATTTCTGAAGAAACAATGAAGGAGCAGGTGTCCCAGTACTTTTGTCCATATAGTGTGTATTAGATAATATGGTTATGCCAACCGAGGATATTGATGCTTTAAGAAAGTGATTGGACAATGTTTTCCCATTATTATTATTATTATTATTATTATAACCCACATGTTGGCTCACTGTGATGTAATTAAAAAACAGGAACAGGTCAGTGACATTGAAAAACAGATTTTCCAAGATTTTGTATGTTAAAATTGTTGAAGTTTTAAAACTACTGAAACAATAGTATTGGTGCATCAGTCCATATAGCATATATATGGAAATTACTATGCCCAATTTAGAAGAATTGTGATGTCACTGACTTATTTACATATAAAAATGTAGGATATGGGCCCTTTAAATGATATGATGAATTGTGAATATGTATGACCAGTGACATGAAGTCAATTTTTCATGTTTCCAGTATCCCCCATGTAAATTATATGTATATCTATGTCTATTGTGATGTTATTTAATATTCCAAGGTTGTGCCTTAACTCTGCTTGTGGACACTTTCTTTACTGGTTCGCTAATGGAAATTGGAAGTCTGTTGCCACTTACAGAACCTAAATCAGTAACGTTTATCAGAGCATGATGAGATTTTAGGTCATAATCGACCCCCTGTTGTTGGGCCTGTATGTAGGTGTAGTAAGAGGAGTTTGGACGTAGCCTTACTCAACAGCACTGTGTGCCTGTAAATTATACTAATATATTTAAGTGAAGCAGAGTCTTTCTCTTTGTGTGCGGGCTTTGTTTGGTGCCATTGAGAGGTTATTCTTTGTGAAATGTTCTTAAAAGCTAAAAAAGTGACTTCTCTGTCTCTTTACAATCATATGGTCGACCGAACGGACTGTGTGCACCCACTGTACCCTACTAGTGCCTTTTTGCCACTGGTGTTATTGCCTGAGGTACAGTCTTTTCATTATAAGTGAAAGTCTGCTCCATGTTTTTGAATCATGAACAACAGCATAATACATCTTAATGTGAATTTGATGTTGAAAAACATCTCTCTTGAAAAACTGAATGCACACTGATGTATAATTTAATAAAGCTCAATTAAACTATATTGTCTTCCCTTTGTGGTTAAAACCGTTGACCAGCGGCATAATCAGTTTACAGCAAAATCCACAGAACTGAGCTAAAACTTTAAAGAGCTCAGTGAGTAAACGATGATCTGCTAAAATAAAATATTCAATATTTCTTTAATATTTTAAGCTTCTTTCATATTTCATTTCCTTTTACAAAAATACCAAAATGGAAAAGGAGCCAGCAGTTTGGGCAGCCTGCATGGCCAGTACTTCGTAGCTATGAAGCTTCAAATTTTGCACCACCAGGCCTTTCCTAACAATGACCAAGCCAGGGTCAAGCTAAAGTCCACCTACAAAATTTTAGTTTTTTCTGTCCAACTGGGGTCATATCACTGAGTTAAAATGAGGTTGAGGTTACAGTTGTGTTTTTGGGCTACTTTAAAATCATATATCCCTAATGCTATATTGCAGACAACAGACAATAAACTAAAACTGTAGCTGGAGAGGGACGAGGTGAACTCAAGGTGAAGTAAACAATAGCTAGCTAGTGCAAACAGGGACAAAGGACAATAAACTTAGAAGGAAAAGTCTAAGAATTTGTGTAGCCAGTGGAGAGGTGTAATATGACATCGTGCAAGGGAATCTGCACCAAATCTGAAGAAAATTAATTAATTTTTACTTTAGTGACATAATTACTGTAGTACAATTTACGTAGAAGTACCGTACCGTAAGAGTACCGTAACTTCTAGTAGTGCAGTGCAATTTTTTTTTAGCATGTTGATCCTTTATTAAATAATAATTATTCTAGATAACCTGCACTTAGATAGCTATATTAAAACACATTCAATATTTTTAAGGCATTTTTGTAGTTTTCCCAGTATAACAGAGTAGCGAGAGTGGAGTAGACACACTCCAACATGATTTGTTTTGCTAAAAGGTATTACTATAGAACAATTATAATATATATAGTTAAGAACTGAAGTGATATTTACTTTAATATTTAATATTAGGGGCTAGGTTCAGTATCTGGTGGGCGGGCAGCTGGATATGTGCGCTGGGCCTGGCAACCCTGCGCGAGCACCTGTTCGCGCGAGTGTCCGTTACTCGCTGTGAGGGAAACTCCGCTGTTAGCCTGTTAGCTCCTGAGGGTGGAGGGCGGAAAATGAAGGCGCTGAAAGCTGTAGTTCGGAGCCTCGGAGTCGTCGAGTTGTTGGTAAAAGACGTGAATAAGGCTCCCCTCCTCGGTCGGCACTCGGTCGCTGTGTGGAGCCGCCGGAGGTGTTTCAGTAACGGGTCCTCGAGTCGACTTTACCTCAGCGAAGACAGACAAGCCTGCGGGGATCACATGTAAGACAACACGGTCTAAACGGACAAGGTCTGATGTTTACAATAATTAGCTAATTAATAGCGCTAAAAATGAAGAATTGAGCAATAAGATATATATAATATCCCCTAATAATCCACTTTAAATACACTGCAGCACCTAGCTAGCGCTAGCTACGTTTTTTCACTGTTAAGAGAAGTGAGAATGTCGTGATTTTGAGATACTAAGTCGTTATCTTGAGATCCTTGCCTGATATTTTGAGATGATTTCTCATCATTTTGAGATACTAAGTCGTTTTCTTGAGATCCTTTCCTGATATTTTGAGATGATTTCTCATCATTTTGAGATACTAAGTCGTTATCTTGAGATCCTTTCCTGATATTTTGAGATGATTTCTCATCATTTTGAGATACTAAGTCGTTATCTTGAGATCCTTGCCTGATATTTTGAGATGATTTCTCATCATTTTGAGATACTAGCTAAGTCGTTATCTTGAGATCCTTGCCTGATATTTTGAGATGATTTCTCATCATTTTGAGATACTAAGCCATTATTGTGATATGCTAAGTTAAGTCATTGTTTTGAGATACTTTCTCGGTATTATGAGATACTTTCTGATTATGTTGAGATGCTAAGTCATTATTTTGAGATACTAAATCATTGTTTTCAACTTCTTTCTCTATATTTTAAGATGCTAAGTCATTATTTTGACATTCTAATGAATTGTTTTGAGATACTTTCTCATTAGTTTGAGATGCCAAGTCATTATTTTGAAGTAGCTACTTTCTCAAATACTTTGAGATACTACGTCATTGTTTTGAGATGCTAAGTCATTATTTTAAGATGTTAATAAATAGTTTTGAGATACTTTCTCATTAGTTCGAGATGCTAAGTCATTATTTTAAGATGTTAATGAATTGTTTTGAGATACTTTCTCATTAGTTTGAGATGCAAAAGTCATTATTTTGAGGTAGCTACTTTCTCAAATACTTAGAGATACTACATCATTGAGTAGTATACTTTCTCAAATACATTGAGATACTTTCTCGTTATTTTGAGATGCTAAGTCATTATTTGAAGGTGCCATAAGTCATTATGTTAGGATTCTAATTCAATATTTTGAGATACTTTCTCATTAGTTTGAGATACTAAGTAATAGTTTTGAGATACAATCTCACTCTTTTGAGGTGCTAAGTCATTATTTTGAGATTCAAAGTTATATTTTTGAGATACATTCTCGTTAATTTGAAATGCTGTCATTATTTTGAGATACTTTCTCATTAGTTTGAGATGCTAAGTCATTATTTTGACATTCTAATGAATTGTTTTGAGATAATTACTCATTAGTTTGAGATGCAAAAGTCATTATTTTGAGGTAGCTACTTTCTCAAATACTTAGAGATACTTTCTCGTTATTTTGCGATGCTAAGTTATTATTTTAAGGTGCTAAGTCATTATTTTAAGATTCTAATTCATTATTTTGAGATACTAAGTAATAGTTTTGAGATACAATCTCGTTCTTTTGAGGTGCTAATTCATTATTTTGAGATACTAAGTAATAGTTTTGAGATACAATCTCGTTCTTTTGAGGTGCTAAGTCATTATTTTGATATTCTAAGTCATATTTTTGAGATACATTCTCGTTAATTTGAAATGCTGTCATTATTTTGAGATACTTTCTCATTAGTTTGAGATGCTAAATCATTATTTTGACATTCTGTGTCATAGTTTTGATATACTTTCTTGTTAATTTGAGATGCTAAGTCATTTTTCTGAAAAAATATTTTGAGATACTTTCTTGTAATTTGGAGGTTCTTTATGCTTTTGGATAAAAAAAAGTTTAAATGACAGGTATACAGGTATACTTTTCACACATGTAGATAGTATAATAAAAAAATTACTTGCACTTCCAAAAAGTAGATCTACTCTTCTGCCCCACCTTAATTGCTTTTTGCAGTGTGTCCTCTGTTAATAGGTGATATTGTGCTAGTTAATAATCTAATGTTTTATTTCTTGCTGCACAGAGTGAGACGAAGTGAAGGCCTTTTCTCAGGACTGGAAGATCTTCTCTTTTACACAATCACAGAGGGAGAGGAGAGGGTCCCCATTTCTAACTTCCTTGCGGTGAGCTATAATTTAGCCTTAGTTGTTGTTTTGGACAGAATACCAGCAGTTCTGCATTAACCTGAATTTATTTAGGTTCAGCTGGATTTACAGACTGTAAGATTTTATTAAATATTGTCTGTGTTTACACTCTAAGTGTAGTAATTTGAATTTACCATCATGGTAAATTTATTTGTGTGGTAAAGCATATCAGTCACCATCTATGAGTATAACAGCTGTAAGCTGAAACAGATTCTTAGATTCATCTTCTAAAATGATGAGATTTTTATTCAGCATTTATTCCTGTTTTTTATTTCCAATCAGTTTTCATACTGCACCACAGTTCATAAATGATTCATGATAGGAACTAGACCCATGTCCTCCATGGACCAGTTTATTATAACTTCATTCATAATATAATAATCCATGGAGGACAAGGATCTGGTTCCTGTCATTAATCATTTAAGAAGTACTATGCGGCATAAAAACTGATTAATGGAAATAAGACACTGGATAGGATGCTTAATAAAGATAAACCAGTTAAGGTACCTTTAAAAGGATTAAGGTTTACTTAGCTTCAAATGTGATTTAGTTGTGATAATTAATGTGATTTAGTTGTGAAGAATCATTTATATTTTGACTATGTTTTAGAGCCTTTAGTATGATTCATTGTATGCTAAGGATCAATAGTAGAAATGTTACACTGTTTTGTAATGTTTGCCACGAAACGTCAATACCTCAGGGTTGCCAAAAATAACATTTACACAAATTTCCTTTGACCCAAATGTGGTTTATTAGCCAAGACATGTTTGGTTTCTGAAGTTTGATATTGCTTGACGTGGTTATAATGCTAGTTTCCTTTACTTGTTATATCTACTTTGGCAGATGCAGAGCATGTATTGACTGATTGATGACATTTAGGATAAATAGAAGTCTGTTAATTATTTATTTTTTCTTCTAAAAAAGAGTTCCTGGGATCCTGGAAAATGAGTAAATACCTAGAAATTCTGAGACTTGTTTTCCAGCCATGGGAAAATTGAAAAGTCACATTACCAGTGACTGAATGTTTTTTATTGGAGTTTGCCTAACCCTTCTGTCTCACTCAGGCCATTAAAACCACTGGCCTGCTAACTTCTGACCCTCGTCTTCGGGACTGCATGGAAAAGCTGCGCCAAGCTGTACGAGAATCTACTGGCGAAGTGATGATGGATCGAGAGCTCTTCCGCAAGTGAGTTCACCAAATGTCTCACACTTGTTTACTCGTCACATTGGATTGATGGAAAGGAGCTATTCATAACCTCACAGCATTCCACTCTTAGTACTCTTCCGGCTCTGTCTGCTGCTGAGCTGCTGAGATCCTGGATAGAAAGACACAATGCAATGGAGTTGTATTACAATGAGGTTTGTATCTGCACACAGCGCAGTGAGTGCATTTGTTAGATGACCAAACTGGGGCAGGATTGCTGGATAAATAGATTGACGACAGCTGCTCTGGTCCTCTGGCACCAGGCATAGTCATGTGCACACATGCACACACACACACACACACACACACTGTCAAACTACACGTGGGCAGAGTGCACTACTGTTTTCAAACAGGGCCTAATGACCTGAATATGACAAGCATTAGAATAAACATATGTGAATAGAGAAATTGGAGAGTGTGAAATAAGAATTGCACTTTCATCCAACATTTGTTAAAATGTTCAAAAACCTTATTGGCCTTTTGATGTAATGAAATGATAACAAAATGTAATGCTCAAAATTTATGTAATGCTTGCCAAATTTAGAGTTTAAATTTAAGACATAAAGCTTTTTATTGTTTTACTGAGGGATGTGAGACACTCATTACTGCATAAACTGAGTATGAATTGCAATAAAACTACTCTATTTCTCCGTTCAAATTTCATTTAATCTTAATTATTTTTCCTCTGTCTCATAAACCAGGTGGCATACAGGTCTGCCATCAGCTCTCACTATTTGAAAGCTTTGTTTTTAATAATGCTTCAACCAGCCTCCATGTTCATGCCAGTTTTTGACAGCTAATTTTTAATAATGCTCTTGTCAGCCTCTGTGTTTATGTTGTTTTCTGACCTATGCTGCGCTTGTGTACGTGCATAATGCGCGTTGTGCCGTGTCATGTTTGTTGTTCATGTTGTCTGATTAATGTAAAATGTTAGGTGTAAAAGGGGTCAGGCTGGCTGGTGGGCCTCTGTCTGTACATGAGATGGGTTTTTGGAGACTTTGTGGTAGGAGGTATAGTCAGAGAAACCTGTTATTGAAGTTATTTATGAGATTACATAAATGTAATTAGTAAGGGAAACTACTGAGTTAAAAAAACTGTCCAGGCACCAGGCATAGTCACGTGCACACACACGCGCTGTCAAACTACACTCGGGCAGAGTGCACTACCGTTTGTGTGTGTGTAATTAAACGTGTAATACTATATAGCTTTTAACTTTAAACTGTGCAAGAAGTTAGGATAACAACTCAGACTTTTTGTTTTTCAGATGTGTAGGTGGAAACATCGTCCTGCTGTCCCAGGCTTTTAGGAAGAAGTTCATAATTCCTGAGTTTGAAGAATTTATTGCCATAATAAACCATATGTATGACAGAGCTAAACAGGAGGAATATGGACAGGTAAGTAGTGTGTGGAAAATTTGATTGATGTGGAAAAAAATATACTGTTATTATACTGTGATATTTAAAAACTATTAATATTTGAACACAGAAAAATGCAGATTTGACTTTCTGCCATCCAAATACTAGTCCATACATTGTACAGTGTACAGTGATTGTATTCAGAATTTGCTGTTCCTCCTCAAATTAAACAGGACTAATTATTCTACTTGGTAATGAAACTATGAAATATGTTCTTTAAGCACTCCACAGTATGCCTAGAAAAATCATACTATATATCACGATAACATCATTTATGAAGATACAACAGAATATTGTCATATTGTCCATCTTTATTTGCTACGATAAAATGTGCTTTTGTGTGTCAGGTAGCAGAATACATTCCTCATCTTGCCAAGTTCAGCCCTGGACTATGGGGGATGTCGCTGTGCACAGTGGATGGTCAGAGGTAAAAAGATTATTTCTCTTAACAAGTGTCACTGTTGTACTAAATGTTTACTCTTAATGGATTCTCCCTAAATCCTGAACAGAATCTCTTGTCTAACGTATTGTCTCATACTATAAGAGATTTTCTCTGTTGTCCATGTATGTAAAATGAATCGGCAAGGGGATTTGGAGCTTTCTGTGTGTTTCTGTGTTTCCTGTCATTGTATAAAATAAGCTCTAAACACTTTGATCATCATCAAAGCATTAAAGGACAGCTAAAGTATGAAACATACAATTCAAATTCTCCTTTTATAGCTTTAGTAGGTTGTGTCTGTTATCTCAATATCAAAATAAATGCAACAGCAGCTTTGAGGAACTACTCACAGCCATTAAGCCTCCTGTTATCACATACTCCTGAAATAGAAATGTTGCAGATTTTGTAATATTTTTCTCTTTCTAAAAAGGCACTCAGCGGGAGACACCAAGGTGCCGTTTTGCCTGCAGTCATGTGTGAAGCCTCTGGAGTATGCTGTTGCTGTACATGAGCATGGAACTGAGCATGTGCACCGCTTTGTGGGAAAGGAGCCCAGTGGGCTAAAGTTTAACATGCTGTCCCTCGATGAAGATGGTGAGAGAACACTGTATCACCTATGTCAATAATAAAAATAATAACAATAATAAATACAAAATTAAGAATTATTCCATCTAAGGCCAGAATCTATTAAGCATTATGCATCAAATGATGTTGAGAACTTTATATTGTTCTTGTCCTTTACCTGTAAAATCATGTGTCAGGTATTTTTAGTTATTCTCTCAACTTATTTGTAGCACACTCCATTCAACTTGCACATTGACCTTAAAAACAGACCAGTGTTTTCGCCATGACCTGCCTTGAATAAACAAACTATTAGTAATGTATATTTAAACAAACCTATGATCATACATCAACATTTAATCATCATGGGAAAAGCTATTCATTAATCTGACATTGTCACATTGCAGGTTCCTGCGCATAATATTTTCGTAGCTTTCAGAGAGGTGGTTATCTTCATTAACATGTGGGTTCTCTATTCTCAGATAAACCTCACAATCCAATGGTGAACGCTGGAGCAATTGTCATCAGCTCTCTTATCAAGGTACACAGACATGCCTACTGTGCTTTGATTCTCACTGCTGTATATCAGCTGCTGGTGTTGACTCACTGATGCTACAGTCAAACCCAGCACATATGTGATGGCCCAAAGCTCATCTGCTGTCTGTATATCATCTCCCTCAGTGATACGGATTTAGGAGCTCTCAGCATATGCAGTGTTTGCTAATGTGGTCTGTACACTCCCTGGCCACTTTATTAGAAACCCTTACCTTGTAGCTCTTTTGCTGGGGTATATTTAAAGACCATCTGTTGATACACAGTATGTGTTAGCCATTCTCGGACCCCTTAGAGGTTAGCTTCTGACCACGGTTGCTGCTTTACTAAGAATAGCCCACCAGCCAAATAATATGCAATCAGCAGCGGCCCTGTGATCAGATGGGTTACCAGCTATAATTGTACCCTTATGATGTGAATCTGTTAGGTAGGCAAACAGTGTCAAAGTACAGGGTAGAAGTTTCTAATTAAATGGATGGAAAGTGTACAGCTTTCTGTATAACTCTTTACCTGCTTCTGCTGTTGATGTATGTCCTTTAAAATTACAATTACTAGAATTAAATTTCACTAGAATTAAATCATACCTCATCATTTCATTAATTAATAAAACAATCGAAAATTGCATACTATTATTTTAAAAGCTTCTTTGTTCACTGCAGGGACCCTGTTTGAAATGTACTGACCCACATTCAGGGCCACTCACACATCCCATTCAGATTCAGTTGTTTGATAAAGCCATATTTCTGTTTGAGATAGCACAAGCACACACCTCCTGTTAACATCTCTTATAATTGGTTGAACAGATGACCTCATTCACACACCCCTTAATTCACACCTCACACAGAAACATGTGTGCACATATGTACACACACTCCCACCCACGCAAGCAAACAGACAACAGTCAAGATCAAGATCAAGGCCAGGGCAAACAAACCACACATCTGACGTTCAGGGCAGCCGCTTTCGTCTGATTTTCTGCTCTCTCTGTTACGGATCAAAACATGCATTACGCAAGTGCTTTCACCCTCAACACATAGAACAGAACCCAGTTATACCCACTTGTGTACAAACATCAAAATACTTGTTTCCTATCACAGCACAATAGTCTTGTATGTCAGGTAACTACATATCTCTGCTTCTTTAGTACATGTTTTAAAATTACAGTATTCATTGTTTGTCTTATTAGAAACACTAGCTCATCCAGCGTTTCTTCCACAAGGGGTTTTATAGGGGTTTTCACACAGTAAGTGTCCACCACTGCCTGACTTTTCGTATTAAAGGTCTGAACGCAGCCAGGATTATGATCATAATGGTCATAATTAATCTTTACACAACCATTTTCCAACCTTTCTTTAGCCCTCAAAATCAGACAGGGCTTTTGTTTCTGTTACTGAGCCTTTAAGAGGATATAAGATAAAATAGTTCTGTTTTGATTGGCTATCCTGCCTTTTGCCCAATTCAAAAATCACTCTAAACACACCTTAAAAACACACCTGAGAACTGAAGTGTGTGTGGGCGTGGCTAAACCATGATAGGATGAAAAAGCAGAGGTATGTAAATAAGTTGATTTCCCATGACATCATAGCAACGTTCAGAACTTAGTTTGCATTTACGACAGTGGTGTAAAAGTGAATATATGTATGTACACTTATGCTGCAAATTTTGAACATATAACATCTATCCAGTTTAATTTCAGGCCTTGATGGGTATCCAGGTTTCTGGTTGTCATGATTTTAAATTGTGTATCCATCATTTAACCACTGTTCATGAATTTGTCTTACTAAAGAATGTTTTGGTCATTTACTTGTCTTCATCTCTCTTATTTAGCCTGGAACCAATAAAGCAGAGAAATTTGACTATGTAAGTAGCCATGCAATAACGGACTGAAATGCTTCTTCATGGCTTATAGCTTGATAGACAAGGTAAAATAGACTTTCTTCCAAACAATTCTGGTGGTTTTCTCCAGGTGATGGACTTTGTGAAGAAAATGGCAGGTCTGGAATATGTGGGATTCAGTAATGCCACGTGAGTCTGTGCTTTTGTCTGGTTGTACATAAGTGGTTTTGTGCTCAGTGCTGTTGGCATTGATTTTGTGTAATGCAATTTCTTTTTGTACAGGTTCCAATCAGAGAAAGAGACAGGTGACAGAAACTATGCAATAGGCTACTACCTCAAAGAGAAAAAGGTTTGTTTTGTATGTGACTTGCCTTTGAAGCTAGAACCACTCAGTGTAACGAGTATTGCTTACAGTACTGTGCTTGTTTGCAGTGTTTTCCTCATGGGGCAGATATGATTGATGCGCTAGACTTTTACTTTCAGGTCAGTTTTGCAGCTTTTTATTTTATTTTCCCCTAAAAAAATAAATTATTATTGTTCAGCTTGTATTTATATTTTATTGTCACTTGATATTGTTATATTCTTTTATTAGCATATTATTAAATAAATCATGTTATTATTCTTTTTTTTCTTATTTATTTGCCCTTTGCCTGTTTAACACTAAGCTTAAACATTAAAACATGTTCACACGGTTATCATGCCCCGAGAAATAATACCTGAATTACAGACAAACAAGAACTCTATGATTAATGCATTTCTCAGCTTTGCTCAATAGAGGTGACATGCGAGTCGGGCAGCGTGATGGCAGCGACGCTCGCTAATGGAGGTATCTGCCCCATCACTGGGGAGCGAGTCCTGAGCGCAGAGGCCGTGAGAAACACCCTGAGCCTCATGCACTCCTGCGGCATGTATGACTACTCCGGCCAGTTTGCCTTTCATGTAAGTCATGAGCTTGTGGATTGGTTTTGGTTAAAAAAAATGGTTTACAATACTTTTCCTTTACAATATTTTTCAGTACTATATCATTAAGTATTACTTATATACTTAAGTAAATTAATTGCATTTCATTTGCATTCTGTTACATTTGACAGGTTTGAGGCTGTATTTAGATTTTTTTTTGTAATGTAAGAAATGATAAAAATGTTTTTCATTTCCACAAAACAATGCAAACAATGCTTAATTTAAAATTAAATGAAATTAAAATTAAAATCATAGATTATTTCTTTATTTTCTTAAAAAGCCATATTATAATATTAGTTAAAAATAAAAAAAGGAAAAGAAAATGTTTTTGACAGCAAAAAATGTGGATTATAAAGGGGTTACACTTTCATTTTCCATTATATTTATTGTGAGTAGGACAATAGAGAATATTGCAGTGACAGCTTTGTTTATGTGTTCTTATGTTTCAGGTAGGATTACCTGCAAAGTCAGGGGTGTCAGGAGCAGTGTTGTTAGTAGTGCCCAATGTAATGGGGGTCATGTGCTGGTCTCCACCGTTGGACAAGGTGGGGAACAGTGTAAGAGGCATCTGGTTCTGTCAGGTGAGCTTAAAATCAGATTCATTCATCTCAGTGATTTAGTTGAAAGCCTGTTTGCCTTTGAGATCTCACCAGTCAGATTCAACACACTATATATTTACTATATATGAACATCTCTGCTTTTAGGAGCTGGTGTCCTTGTTCAACTTCCATAATTATGACAATCTGAGACACTTTGTCAAGAAACAGGATCCACGGCGACGGTCTGGTGAAGACAGGGTGAGTCTCCAAACTCTTGACAATTACTGTGTGGTCAAGTTCAAACATTTTTGATGCTACTTTTGTCCAGCAGATGGCACTGTAGCTCTGAATTAGTGAATGGCGTCCATTCGGAAAGCCTGCTGAAGGTTTGACATGTGGCCATGCTCTGGATAATGAATATATGTATACTTGTCTTCATTTAGTTAGGTAATCTTCTGTAATGAGCATAATGTTAAATATATAGCCTCACAAAATGCAAACATCCATCTGTACAGATAGATAATTTAAAAATATGCAATATAAATGTAAAACATATTCAATGTATGCATTATTTAATCCTTAAGTTAGTAAGTCTTACTGAAATTGAAAGGATTACTATGCTAAGAGATAAGTCTAATGATAGTTTACACAAAATTAAACAAGAATTCTGTTTAGTCCGTTTGTCTTCCTGCTGGATGTAAACTGCATTAAATGAGTTCTGTTCAATTTTTGTATGCTGTAATCTGCACCTAGTCATTAAGGATCTTTCACTCATATAAATATATAAAAATATGTTTGGTGAGTCAAAAGCAATTTCATCAGTTGTATTCCTGCAAAGTATTGAACTTCGATGATGCTTTCTCCCATCTCATTCTTTAATCGACTCTTTTCAGAACAAGTCTGTGGTCAACGTGATGTTTGCAGCTCACAGTGGCGATGTTTCAGCCCTCAGGAGGTAATTCAGAGCTTGGCAGCTGTAATTAGTTTTAAGACTCACGTTTTAATAGAAATTGTGTGTGATTACTTTTGTTCTTTTTCTTGTTGCACATCTCTTAGTTGTAGACTCTGTTCCCTCAGGTTTGCTCTGTCATCCATGGATTTGGACCAGAAGGACTATGACTGTCGTACAGCTCTTCATGTTGCTGCTTCAGAAGGTTCAGAAATGTTAATAACTACATAAGAACAGATTTGAAATACACCTAAGCTAGGTCAAGTTATGGCACTATCAGTTATACTAGGAATTGAGTAATTTACTGATTATTTGTGCAATTATTTAAGTAGTTTTATTAATGTTAAAAAACTAGATCTTTCCTAAACAATAACAAATCATGCAACACCCCATTTCTTTTTTTAAGGAATGATGTAGTCGAAAGCCTTTAATAAGACTTCCGTTCCATTCAGGTCTGTTTTCTGAGAATGTAAAATATACATTGCCATCTTGCAAATTGCCATCTAATCACTGACAGTTCATTAAGAAGGTAAATTTTGCTCAGTGTCTTATTTAATTGAGTAGTCGGGTTTTGCTCATGAACCGTGACAGCCCTAATGTAAACACCGCTATATGTGTTTTAAATAACTGGAAGCATTGAGATGTTTTGTTTGTTTCAGGTCATGTGGACGTTGTGCGGTTTTTAACACATGCTTGCAAAGTGAACCCCTTCGTGAAAGACAGGAAAGGCTGTTAATGTTCTCATTACTTCGCATATTCTTGTGCATTATATATTATATTATATTTTGCTTCATTGATAATGACCGTTCCTCTTGTTGTATCTACAGGTGGGGAAACATCCCTCTAGATGATGCGATGCAGTTTGGCCATACGAGTGTGGTGAAGATCCTGCAGGAGTATCAGCAGACCTACAGTGTACAGACACCTCAGGATGTGGCTGAAAACACCAAACAAAACAAACACGGCTCTGTCAAGAGTATGGTATGAGATGCTGTTTGTGTTTCAGGAGCTTTAAATGTCACCTTGCCAACATATAAAAGCCTCAGCTCTAAAAAGAGTATGGCACAAACTGCAGAGTGATTGAGTACCTTCTGTGGTCCACTCAGTTTAAAGGAAGCACTTTAAAATACAGAGACTCAGTCTTGTATTCCTGTAACTGGTTTAGAAGCCATGAATAAATTTTAATTCATTGCCTTCATAAGAGTTACAATACAGTTAGAGCTATACTTTCAGTATGATAGACAATAGGGATATCTATGACCAGCTCACAGTTTACTTTACCTGCTTTTTTTAATATTTGCCTCTTTAAACCAATGACTTGCTTTAAGCAGCATTTGTACAGATACACGTTTTGCCCAAGCAAAATATGGGCAGAATTCACGATGCTGGAACTCTGGAATTGGCTGTCACGCATTGTGGCTTGACGATTTGACAGCAGTACAGCACATCATCTCTTGGCACATGTTTTGCCAACTTGTCCCAAAACAGATTTTTTTTGTGAAAGTTTTGTGAAATACAGATATACTCTTCAAAGAAGCAGGCGGAATTAGAAAACCACACATTTATATCTATGGTCTTAAGATGAATGTTAATTATGAATTAATTACAAAATGAAGGTGCTATGGATTCTTTGACAGATGCCATAGAAGAACCATTTTTATAATATATGTACAAGAGAGACTTCTTTAAACCTTTAACAGGGTCTTTACCCACATATCTCTTATTCAAACCAAAGATACAAGCATTTTTAGCACCTTTGCAGCACCTTTATTTTAAGAGTGTAGCTGACTGAACTTTGAATAAGGCATTAAATGGAAAGAAGCACATCTCTTCTTTGATCAGAGCCTGTGCAGCAATAAAAACAGACTACACTGATCTTGTACACTGGAGTATCACCCAGTTTATGCAGTGCCTTGAACCAGGCTGTTATTAATGACTAAATTGAGTAAAATTAGTAGTATTAGTAGTACACTGTGCATTTGTCAAGAAATAAAATAAAATACTGATATATAGGGTTAGGCATCTGCCCCCCAAACTGTACATGCAGAAGACTAAATGAGATTATAGTTTTACAGCGCTTAATTGTTTTGTTTCATAGCAGCCACACTACCTACACAGCCTACACTATAGCATATGCTATAAGGCAACACACACATATTGCGATCAGAACCCCATGTTTTGTCACTGCTTGAGGAAAACAGCATTATTTGTTAAATTGAAAAACAACTGATCAAAAGCAACACAGTGAAAAAGGTTCATGCTGGAAATATTTGAATACCTGGACAAATGGATACCTTTTTCGTGCCTAACTGAGTGTGTCTGGTTTAAACTAAAGTCAGATAACATTTGATTGATTAAGGACCAGCTATTTTCTCTCAGCTGAACTAAACCACAATATTACCTGCCATGAAGCGGGAGTGCTACTGTGGTCTCTCAGCTGATTAGGGATTGAGATGCCGATAAGCTTAAGCTTGGCTTGCTAACTGAACTATATTCCTCAGGGAAACCAGATTCATGTGTGAAAGAGCCCTGTTGCAAATGAACGGGCAGTACACGTTTAGTAGCAGCTGACTGCTGAAATTGCAAAAGCCATGTTTATTGGATAGATGGCTTTATGAAAATGTGTTTATGTAGATTATATGACAAATGGGAATATTTAACCAACACTGAACCATTATTGTATACAAATTACACTGTGTTTATGTTTAATCTTGAATGGAATGAAATTGGTGTAAATGATGCAGTCATGTGTGATACAAATAAGTGCCATTCTGAGTCATGTTTTTCATATTTTTTATTTGATTATATGAACTGTATATCATGGATGATCAAGCCAGACGCTACATTCTTGGTGTGGAATGTGCAAAGCTCTGGCTTCAGTCTGTCAGAATGTGAAATAGGATCTTCCGACTGATCTGACAATCAAATATACTGATCTGTAATCTGTATATCTGAACAAACATCAGAATGTTATGTAAATTGACTGCTCCTGGATCAGTGACATGGGTGTGATATGTATATTTTTGATATAATATTGGATTTGATTTTTTGTACAGTACGTACAAAGTTGAATGGGGTTTTGCTGGTAATTCACTTTTATCTAGGACCACACAAAATGTGAACCTGTAAGGACATTGCTGTGAAATGAAATGTCACAATTTTATCACAATATTAAATGTTATTTTATTATGAGTAGAAACACTGTGACTGTTTTTAATTATGTTGTATTGTTCCCCTCTGTTTGCAGTAGTGACGTTTATACTACCAGCAATGATAGACATAGGGTTGATTATGCAAAATTTGACCATATTTCAGATGCTGGATAAGTGATGTTCGGGATGCTCCTCACTCTTTTCTCTGGATTTGTTTTATTGCATGGGCTGAAAGAAATCACCATAACTCAATATGAGGTCATTATCACAACATTCTAGCATTTGACTGAATGTAGCTGTTGGTCATGCTGTCTATTTTTTGTGCTTCAGATATACATGCGCTCTCCAGCCAGCTGATGTAGGCAGACACACGAGTGAAGACAGTAGGCTTTCTCTGCATATTGCAGCCTTGAATAGAAACGAAACTGGTGACTCCGTGGACGTTGTACTTTCCATTGACCTGGCAGTTCAGAGGGCCCCCAGAGTCACCCTGTAGAAGCAAAGTTGCGTGAAAGCAAAGAGTGGCGTGAAAATGTAGAATTCTTTGTGAGTAGAAGCAGATTATGTTTTTTTATCATTATTTTCAGCAATTATCCTATATAACACTAATGCCTGGAGATGAGCGGTAGGTAGGCTTATGTAGTTTCACAAATTTAAGTGTATTGTTGATGGATTTCTACTTCTACTGCTTCAGATTATTCTGAATTTCATTCTGTTCTGCTGGTTCAGCTCCTGGACCACTTTGTTTCTCATACCTTTCATTCTGAGATTTAGCATTTTGTTTTAAACCAAAAGGATCCTAAAAATAGCAGAATAGGGCCTAAAAGCCTAATTATGCTGATAGATGCAGCTCTTTATGGTTATTCATGTTCATGGTCGGTATTCTCACTTTTGGATCACTGCAGAATATTATATCTTGGCAGGCGAAATGATCCGAAATCAAAGATTTGTTGTTTTGAGATTTTACTGTTAAAAATATTATTTAACATGGATCTAGGTTTTGTTTCCTGTTCCATTGGCATATAATTGGGCTTTTTTCAATTTATTTGCCAGTGGAATATAATAAAACAATCACTAGATATAAAACTAGAAGTTTAAAATATAACAATCTCTTAAATGTCTTAAAATATTAATTTATTATGTTTGTAAGACACCCTCATCCAGAGCATTCTTCTCGGAGTAGCATCATGTGATTGCCTAGACTGTAAATTGTACCCTGGTCTGCCACATGGAGGATCGTATTGCTACCCATAACACTATAGCAAACACATCATTTACACAACAAATGAAAATAATTAACAAAAATCCTATACCTGGCAACCTGAGAGACTTCCACCTCCAGTGCAAACCATACTAGGCTTAACAGAACCTCCTCACCAGCTGCTGCTGGAGCAGGTCTTATGGTCCACTACAGGCAGGTAGGCCTGTTTCAGGTTAGAGGAGAGGGATCATCCAGCTGTAGTCATAGAAATGAAGAAGGTGGCAGTAAGACACAAGTAACGGCACTGGTCCATAATAACAGTGGTGTTTCTAGGGAAACCATACTTGAAAACCAGCAGCTTCCATGAAAAGCTAAAATGCTAGGTTACTTGAAGTAGGGCATGCCTTGCAACCAGATGATGCCCAGTTATTACTCACTCTGAGTGCGGCCCCAGCCGGTGATGTAGCAGGGGTTATTGTGGGGCAGGACCTGACCAGAGGGAGGCAGAGAACCCAGCTGGACGTAAGAGTTCAGAGTGGCGTCAGCAGACAGACAAAGCAGAGCAATGTCATGCCTGAAATGGCAGATAAATAATCCAGAGTTTTATTTTTAGCCTAAAATGATTTATTTCACACAATATAGACAAAAGTATTGGGACACAAAAGTATTGCTCCAGACTTTGGAGCAGTGCTGTAAGGATTAGATTGCATTCGAAAGCAAGAGTGTTAGTGAGGTTAGGATGTTGGATAATCACCACCCTTCTCATCCCCAACCCCCCAAATGCACTGAATGGTGCACCACCATCAATCCAGAGAATACAGTTCCACTGCTCCACAGCTCAATGCTGGGGGGCTTTATACCCTTCTAGCCCACGCCTTGCATTAGGCATGATGCCAGTAGGTTCATGTTTATCTGCTCCAGATAGAGAGCCCTATTGACAATACTTCTTTACAGGGACTAGTATATGAATGCATTCATTAGAAGGGGTGTCCATAAACATTTGGACATATAGTGTACTTTATCAGCCTTTTTATGCTGTACTTTATCCAATTGGATACTCAGTATTAACACTATGGGCACAGTGCCAGTGGCTGCTAATCTTGATAGTGCACATTTTTCAGGTTACTATCATGGAAACTGCACTAACATGCTGTACTACTTTGTACAAATGGGAAGTTGCTGTACATCTTAACTCAAACTACTACCTACCTAACTAACTAACCCCTTAAACTTAAACCCCTTAATTAACCCCTTAAAATCCCAGCCTTATTACATCTTAAGCCATTGTATTATTCATAACTACAATGACCATAATGCAAACTAACATGCTTATTCTAATGGAACAGATATTTTGACTAAAGGAGCGACTAGCTCCTGCATTTTTGCTTTATGTCTATACTGCTCATATAGTAATAAGTTTTCATATTACATTGCCATTCAATCATACAACAGCAACTAGTTGCAATTGTAATATTAAAATACAGCGTTAGCTGTTCATATATGTTCAAAAAACAGATTCATTCATTGGCGTTGTCTCAACATTAAAGCACTGGTGCACCTGTGTAGGTGACCTACCCATTGGACATCATATTGGAATTCCAGTTGGGGTGAATGTAGACCCCACGGACTGAGATGTACTGCTCCTTCACATCTCCTTCATGCTGAGAGATGTTCTGATCTCCAAGCACAACACGATGTGTCCTTTGCCTACAGGTACATACAAAAGACATTTGTATTTGTAGGCTTTTGTAGGTCATACGCAATTTAGGCACATTTAAAGGATCCAGGATTTTGAAAGGTTTACTGCTCCTGCTATATTTCTCATTCTGGGAATATTCGAAACACAGGGGAAGATCCGTAAAGGTCACAGCAGCAGTGATGAGTAGAGGGGATGCCAGTACCTTCACATAAACTATTTCTAGGTAGACAGAAACTTTTATTAATCCTGAAGGCAAGGTTATAGCAGCATGAGACAAGGACAGTGAGGGGAGCAGAGCACAAGCGAAGACGTTTTGGTTTTTAATAAAAGTTAAAAAATAAGGCCGTATTTGAGAAAGTTATTTTTAAAATGGAATCCTTGGAAACTTTGTTTTCAGTACCTACTGTTCAATGCAGTGCTGTTGATTGAACCAGACTTTGATTTGAAGCTTTCCAACCAAAATGCATACAAATATCTGCATTGAAAAAAATATGATTAGTAAAATATGATTTTACCAAAGTGTTGAAAAGGAAATACCTAAGGGATATTTATTTCATTGAAATTGAATGTATCTGAAAAGATATGAAGTTATCTTTGGGGTCTTAGTGTCAGTAACAGTGTGTGAAACTACCTCCACCATGTTTGGAAGCTGTACTTTAGCCTGGCTAGCTCTCACTGTGAGTTGTTGACTTGCTTTAAACATGGCTTTATTACAGCCACCAAGAGGAAGATTATATAGGGGAATAATGCAGCAGTGACATCTGTGACTTCTACACATAATAAACCATATTTACTATAACAGAAAAAGTGACTTATGGTACCAAAACGTTAAAAAATATATTTCTTTTGCATGGTTGCAAGACTTTTTAAATGGAAATCCATGATGCGCCTTCCTGGGCACTTGGTAAGTCTGTGTGGAATAACCCATCTACTAACTTCAAATAAGTCAAGATGTCATGCACTATATGGTCATACCTGTCCACACAGTGGGCTGCAGTCATCACCCAGGTGTGATGGTATGAGTTGCCAGATTTGAACTGGAGGCAGATCTAAGAGGAAAGGAGGTGGCTTAATGTGACTGGAGTCTCTGTGTTATTGCTGCTGGAGTACATTCATATAAGAGCATTGTTTACATAATCAGTTGTTCTGCATTTGTCCTTAAGTTAAGAAGTTACCTGCCAGAGTGTGCTTTTGCTATTCACCACCCATAACTCTTTCCTCCACTTGCTCCAGATAGTGGGGCTGTAACCCCTCATCTGCAAGTGCTGCAGAGATGGACTGCAGGACACATTTAACACCAAGTAAATGGTCCAGAGAAAGATGCAGTGGCTTTTTGTAACTGGTACTGCTTCGATCTGGATCTTGGCCGCCTGTGTCCAGAGAAGTGTGGAAGATTTCTTACCCAAAGAGGCAAGAGTAGCAAGCAGGAGTAGCCTCAACATGTCTGCAGTGCGGCAGGACACTTTCTCTTTGGCCACCTGGTGCCTTTCTAGTCGAGGTGTCTGATGATACAGCACATTCCGCAGTGCTATACTGTACTGTACTCTATATGTTGCCGGCAGCAGTTTAGCAGATGTGGTCTGTCTCACAGTTATCATACATGACCAAGGACAGCGGGCCTCCCATGGGAAGTTTGACATCATAGTAAAATGTGAAATATGAACTGAGGAAATAGGGAATGGGGTTTTGTAGTTTCCGGATCAATAGAAATACACACTGGTGGATCCGACATGCAATTGAAACTGGCAGTGACTGAACTGAGCTGGAGAAATGTGGAGAAATCTATGAACCCAGAATTGCAGCAAATAACAAAACATGTCTGAGGCTTAGCAGGAGATTCTCATTTCATGTTGATTGTCACTCGTGTAGATGAAGTCAGTGTCACTGATTTTAAGCTACTTATTGGCTCTTAAAAAAGGACATTTTTGATGCTGTGGAAAGTTACATCTTTTACATGTAAGCTTCAGCATTTCATTGACTCATAAGGTCCAGGAACAGACGACTAGAGCCTAGCACGCTTCAGTTCCTGTGCTGGTAGATTCTGACTGTACTAAGACGTCCCACTGTTGTTCTGTGAGTTCCTCAGTACTTGAGTTTTTGTCTGGATTTCTTTTCTTTATTTACGTTAGCCATGATGACAGTGGTGGGCTGTTCAAACACTTCTAGTGATTGCTATATTTATACAGTATATATAACACCTGCCAACTGCTGTCACATTATGCCATAACCTTAATCAATACAGTGACAGCTGTGACAAGTCCAAGTGCCTGTTGTAGAGTATATAGAGAAATGTGCAGTATAAAGTACTGAAAAGGTTTTTTTCGTTTTGCTTTGGCCAAAAGTATGTGGACTATTGAAAAGATATAAGCGTGTTGGTCATCCCATTGTAAAACCATAGGCACTGATATATATATATATCCCCCAGCTATATCTCTGTTCCACACAATATTTTGAAGACTGTCTTTGAGAATTTGTGTCCAAAACAGCAAGACATTCCAGTTCATCCCAGAGGTGTTCAGTGGGGTTAAGGTCAGGGCTCTGTGCAGGCCACTGGAGTTCCTGCGCACCAAACTCATCAAACCACGTTGCTTTGTTTGTGCACAGGAGCACAGTCATGTTTCAACAGCGAAAGATCTTAGGCGCATCTGCCACAATGCTGCCACAAAGTTGGAAGCATATAACCGTAAAACATCCGTGTGCTGCAGTTTGTGTTGTTTTCAAGCCTGAGAAATGTCTGGCTGTGATTAAATTACATTCGTAATTGAGTAATCTACCTGTGAAAGCAATCAAGTAATCAGAGTTTCAATCAGAGTTAAAAGGGCTGAGCAATGAAAGTGACTTTATAGACTTTTAAAGATTCAAAGTACTTTATTAGACAAACTACAAAGTCAGCAGTATAAAATATATAACAGTAAATAACAGAAATACTGATTGTGTCCATTGTATTTCTGACTGCATAAGGGAGCAGCAGCTGAGTTTAATGTGTGCATTTTCATCACACAAATTGCCAACTAATCAGAGTTTTTTTTTTAAAATAAAGTTAATAGAGTTTAATTATGTAAGCGTGACAGCTCTTGACAAATCATTTTGTGACCACTGGACCCTGAGAACGTGGGGCATTTTTCACTCTTGGCAGCAAGCACGACGCTGTAGTAGTTTTCTAGTTAACTGTCCAACTGTTGTAAAGTACCTGCTTTTACATTTAATTTGTATTAATTCAACTTTAATTGACTCAATTAATGTTTCTAATATTTTGGCTGCTACACATAGAAACAGTCAAAAGTATGGACACACCTGGTAGAATATGTGCTGTTCACCATCTTAAAAACATTTAAGGTCACCATATTTTTGTTTTCAAAAAAGTGGACACTAGGAACCTGGAATGGACTGGCCGGGACAATTTCTGGTGGGCCGCTATGGGTTTGGCCCGACCTTTCACACTAGAATGCAAAAACTGACCCAAAACACTTGTGTGAACATGCCAGCGCAGCAGGGGATGCTAAAACCTTTGAAGTTTGAGGCCAAATTCCTGAAGAAGCAAGCGTAACAGCCAAAATAGTCATAAATACAGCAGGCCTCCAAAATGTCATCCCATGTCCTTTGTGTTCTTCGTGAAAGAAGGGAAAAGTAGGAAAAAGTCGAAGGACAAGAGCAGTAGCAGAAGTGTTTTGACTCAGCCTGTGATTGTGGTGGGCTGGTCTAAACAAAAATCCAGGGCATAATTTAGTTCCCAGTTCAGCCCTGCTTGGGACACCTTCGGGTATTCACTGTAGTTAGGACGTTGAGGCTGAGGGGTTTCAGTAGGCCTAAGTTGTAAGTTGAGCTGAAAGGAGCTGATCTGGTCATGTAAGCTGTTAAGGCTGTTTATTGATTTGGGCTTAATAAGTAAATGTGTATGTATTAATGTACTTTAAGAGGTTTAAGAGGTGTTTCCACCCTCCCACACATACACACTGCCACGGCCATACAAACTTAGGCATACTTGAACCCCCCTAGCCACAACATCCTTACTACAGTGCATACCTGCGTGTCCCCGAAATACAGTCTCCCTAGCTTTTGGATGAAATGTTTTGGGATAATGATGAGCACACATTCAGGACACCAGCTGTGGCCCAACCTTTGGGTGGTACTGCATATATAGGAATTTAGCACAAGTACATTTACGGCATTTAGCTGACGCTCTTATCCAGAGCGACTTACAAGGTCGCACAGACTTGGGCAAGCGTAGTGTTAGGAGTTTTGCCCAAGGACTCTTATTGGTGTTGCGCAGCAAAGTCACCCGAACTGGGAATCGAACCCCAGTCTCCAACATGGTGTGGCAGCTTACTGGCTGGTAGTAGTGCTATCTGTTGCACCACACCAATCAAGTAAGTGTGGAAAAATGAGCACAGCTGTGGAACCTGACTTCAAACCAGATGTTTGGTGTTAATAAGGCTCAGTACTTCAGTCAAAAACATATTCACTAAAGTTTATACTGTTGAACTGTCACTCAAGTTAAAACACTGCTCACAGTATTCATATCAGTATTGATTCCATGATGACATTCAATAATCACATGGATAAATACTGCCCTTCTAGGTGATCAGAGGTGATCAGATGAAATGTTCAGTTTAGTAGAAGGGACGCAGAAGTGAGATGGTGGTTTGCGTGCATGGTGACTCCTCTTCCCAGTTCTAGTGGGAGCAAAGCTGATAGTGGGCCAGTGTTTATCAGTGGTCTCTTTCCTGTGTAAACTGCTTTGGCCAGTGGCTGCTTTTGGCCTCTGTGTTTTTTAGATAGAGATCACTATTCTATTGCCTGGGTAAATTCAGTTGATTAAATGTGTGAAAGAATAGAGATAGTGAGCGGATTTAATTGAATTCAAATGGACCGTTTTCTAATGTGCTATGTTTTATTAATCATCTCTCACACAAGGCGAGGAGCTTCCCTCTTAGGTACAGTATTATTGAAGGTCAATAATTGATGAATTGTTCAATTTCATACATCTTTCATTTTAGAAATATTTATATAGAACAAAACATCCTGTTCTTTTATCCTTTTATCCTTTTATCTTTATCATTCTATACAAGACAGGAGACATTCGTATAATTAAAAAAAACAGACTAAGACTGGCTTCGACTGACAGTCTGTTTATTGCAGGTTCTTGCGTCTGTTGCTATACATGAACAGGGTGGGACGTGTGTCATTTTATCCTCAGCTCAGACGTCACTGTTGCGTTCATTTTTCCAACCAATTTAATTGATAATCTGAAATAAGAGAGAAAAAAACATGCAAATGTTAACTGCTGAAAAATAAATCAACTTTGTCCTTGTGGCTTTAAAGGCAAGGCATTTTCTGTTTCATAAATGTAGCTGATGCTCTAACAGAATAAATTCTCAAGGTAGAAACTTACAGAGTGAACTACACCAGTGTTATAATAGTGTACAAGTACATACACTGAAACTTTGACACACTAGGAGCAGTCATACACTTTATGGACAAAACTATTGGATGGAGCACCATCCATCATTCCAGAGAACACAGCTCCACTGCTCCACAGCTCAATGCTGAAGGGCTTTTTACCCACCAAGCCCACGCCTGGCATTAGGTCCATGTTTATCTGCTCCATAGAGTCCTATTCTATTGGCAGTATGTCTCTACAGGGACTAGACAAGTTGTATGTCCATTTGCACATCTGTGTCAGCAATGGGTACAACTTCAAGTAGCTGAATACATTCATTGGAAGGGGTGTCCACAAACATTTGGACACCCCTTGGACATTAGTGTATCCTTATGGCAAAATCTCTTGTATGAAAATCACAGTTCACTTACGCCCTCGATCCAGCCGATGTAGGCAGACACACGGGTGAAGACGGTGGGCTTCTTCTGGGTGTTGCAGCCCAGAGAGGACACAAAGCTGGTCACTCCGTGGACGACGTACTGGCCGCTCACCTGGCAGTTCAGGGGGCCACCAGAGTCGCCCTACAGTGGTGAAAGAAAGAGATAATTAATTATGAATTATGTTTTTCAATGATAATATTATTTATGAAACTAATATGTAGGCTACTGAGGCTATGAGAGCGAGGCTGGACATAGCCCTGATATCTATGGTGTTACCATGTGTTATACCATACCTGGCAACCAGACAGGCTGCCACCACCAGCGCACACCATGGTGGTCTTGACAGTGCTTCCCCACCAGCCACTGCTGGAGCAGGTTCTGTGGTCCACCACAGGCAGATAGGCCTGCTTAAGCTGGGCAGACAGCTGACCACCAGCTGCAGAGAGAGTAGTAGTAACATTTAGAACATAGGCTTTACCCAACATGAAGTCCAAGTGACTGTGGAAAGTAGTCTGCCATTGGCTGCACTCTTAAAAATAACCACTTTTGGTTCGATAAAGAACCTTTCAGTGGATGGTTCTTTAAAGAACTGTCTCCTAAGTGAGACATGCGTGTGGAGAACCTTTTTTAGAAGGTCAAGGAAGCTCCATGTTCCAATTATTATATTTAAAGGGTTTCCAGATGGTTCTGAATGCTATATATAAAGCTCTAGGTTCTATCTAGCACCCTTGTCTTTCCTAGAGAACCCTGGAAGAACCCTTTTTTAGAGTGTAGGCCAAATGTCGGACTATGTTCTATTCCACGTCAATGAGAACACTTCCAAGTTCTTTAAATAGTATGAGCTGTGGACACTGGCTGGTTATCACTCACTCTGAGTGCGGCCCCAGCCGCTGATGTAGCAGGGGTTGTTGTTGGGCAGGACCTGACCAGAGGGAGGCAGAGATCCCAGCTGCACGTAGGAGTTCAGGGTAGCGTCAGAGGACAGACGTAGCAGAGCAATGTCATACCTGAGATCCAGAGAAAGGACGTCAGATTTATTACTCCAAATGCGGTGCAGTTAATCTTTAGGCTACATCTCAACAAGATCCTTAATCTGTTTTCACACTCGAGTACATTCAGGCTGGGTCTCAGATCAGGCTGTATGATAAATTGCGGCAATACTTTAGGCCAGACTGGGCCAGGAACCGCTGTGGGATAGGAAACCCAGGTCTGTGAGATACAGCTGGCATTGTATTAATCAGCTTTGGTAGACTGTAGTTGGAAATCAGTGTTTAGAAGTGTGAAAGCAATGTTTTCCATGATGTTAAATCAATGTGATTCAGATAAATGTGTAAAATAATGCTATATACCAGTTTCAGGTTAATTAGCAATGAGCAAAGAGACTGTAAATGAAATAATTCATATACTGTATGCTTCTAAAGCTATATAACACCAGGGATGAGGTTATAATGAATGAATAACATCCAGAATGGTTCGTAATTTCCATGATATCCAAAGTAATTATAGCAAAAATAATAATAACAACTCTTCAATTATTGTGTATCTAATTCCAAACCATTACATATATACACACCGGCCTCATCTGGGTTGTAAACTGGGCCTAATCTGGGTTGGGGCCTAGATGGAACCCATGTGAGATAAAGGTAGGCTATACCGATGGGGTCTATTTGGGAAGTCCAACTTGGTCCTAGTAACAACATATGTAAGAACCCACTCAGAGCTCATGTTCTACCCATGGGAGCCCTCTATTTGCATGTTGGCTGGGTTGGGATAAAATCTTTTCACATTGACTTCCATTGAAAAGTTGACAGTTGGCAAAATGGAGAAAATCCTCATACCCTCCAGCCACGTTGTTGGAGTTCCAGCCGGAGTGAATGTACACGTTGCTAACGCTCAGGTACTGCTCTGTGCCTTCATGGGTGTAGATATCATGATCTCCCAGGACAACACGCCACGTTCTCTGGCTGCGAAGATAAAAGACAACCGTAAAAAAGTGCTCCTCTGACTCCCTCTGAATGTGGATTCATTTATATGCCTTAATCTTTTTTTCTAGATGAAGCTTCCCCAAAGCAGTGGACGGGCGAGATCATTACCAGCCATCTCCGCACTGTTCCATGTTCAGATTAAAGAAATCAGGCATATCGTGTCTCTATCTATTGAGCCCTGTTCTTTTTTTATCACCTGTGATTAGACCAGACTGAGAGCAGAGATTTCGGAGTTACCTGTCGACGCAGTGAGCAGCGGTCAGCACCCATCGTCTCCTGATCAGAGTTCCTCCGCAGGTGTGGTAGTAGGAGCCTCCAGACAGGTACTGGAGAGAGATCTGAGACCCACACCAAAATAAGTACCTTTCTTTACACTGCACCAATGACTGATGAGCCATAACTTTAAAACCACCTTGTCTAATACCGTGTGGATCCTCCTCATGCTGCCAAAACAGCTCTAACAGGTCAAGGCATGGACTCCACAAGACATAGTCAATAAGCCTTGGGCGCCCATGACCTTGTGTCTTAAGCTGGTTCACTGATTGATCTCCCTTGGAGCACATTTGGTAGATACTGACCACTGCATACCAGGAATACACCCCACAAGATGTTCTGACCCAGGCGTCTAGCCATCACAGCCTAGTTCTTGTCAAGTGGTCTTGGCAGATTCTTACGCTTGCCCATTTTTCCTGCTGTTCACTTGCTGCCTAATATATCCACCCTTGACAGACGCCACTGGGACCAGATTCCCAATGTTATTCACTTCACCTCCCAGAGGTTTTAATTTATTGGCAAAAAGGGAAAGATTAGGACCTAGAGGAAGTGTGAGCCAAGTATGCAGGAGTATCTTAGGCCTTTCGAGAAGTTTGAGAACCCATGCGATAATAGCTCTTTATTGAGAGAACAGTAATTTACCTGCCAGGGCCAAGAGTGCGGTCTGGCCACTTCACCACCTACAACTCTCTCCACCACATTCTTCAGAAACCTGGGCTCAGGCTTCTCCTCTGCCAGCACTGCACACACAAACACATTCATCATACGTATATGCATTTCAGACTAACCCTAACGGCTGGTTTCCCTTGACACCAGTAAACTCTGCCTGTAATTGATTACAGTCTTTTCTCCAGTGTAGTTGGTGAGCTCCGTGTCCACACTGGTGAGAGTAGTGGAAGTGGAAATGGAGCTTCCCCTGTGTTATCATGGTGAGACTGAAGGCAGAAAAAGGCAGAAATACTCCCTTATTTGCCTCGGCTTTAAAAAGGTAAGCCCGGTCTTGGTCTAAATTGCAGTGCTGGTAGTGATTCCGCACTGACAGTCCTTTCAGTCAAAGCTTAGGCTTAGGTTTAGGCAAGAAATTCCACCCCTGTCTCAGCTGCAATTTGTAAAGTCTGCTGTTTACTGATTTGAGGCCTGTTTTGAAACTAGGTCTAATTTTCTTGCTTGTATGAGAAAGGTGACTTACCCAGGGCGGCGAGGACACTCAACAAGAGGAATCTCAGCATGCCTGCAGTCGCTCAGAACTCTCACACTCCAGGGCGGTTCTGCTGATGCCTTATATACCATCAGACTGCGAGGAACGGCCAGATGATAGCATGATGTTTTTCACCATGGCTGTACTCACAGGTGTGCACGGTCTCACCGTTATCATATCTGCCAAGGTCATTTGTCCTCAGGGTTAGAACTCGAAGCACTTTCATCAGGCTTTCCTATAAGCCAAACGCCACGTACCTGTAGTACGCTATATGTCCGAATGTTTGTGGACACCCCTTCTAATGAATGCATTCAGCTACTTTAGGTTGCACTCAGTGCTTTGATGATTGTGATATTCAGCCTTAATCACATGCTCATTAACATTTTTGAGGTCCAGCAGCCCAGTCACACAGTTTGCTAAATTCTTTGGACCAGAGCCTGACCAGTTTATCAGTTGGCTGGTAATATCGGCCGATATATATATATATATATATGTGTATAAAGTAGTATAACCCCCCACCTCCCACCCGCCAGCATTGAGCTGTGGAGCAGTGTAACTGTATTCTCTGGAATTATGGTGCTGCATGCAATACTTTTGGGATTAGTTGGGGGGTTGGTGACCTCACTGGACAGTAGAGATGGTTACTCCAGCAAAAGCAGGATAAACTATTATGAAATCCCCTTAATTTCAGAACAAGCAATGAATGAGCAGGTGTCCCAATACTTTTGTCCATATCGTGGAGCTAATCTGGGGTTTACTTGAGTCATTCCATGATCCCACTTCTGGCTATATTGTAGAAATGTATCCAATCTCCTTACTGTCCATCTTGCATCTTCAGTTCATCTAGCTGTAGATTGCTGCCAGATTTAGACCACAGCCTTCTTTTTTGAGCCAAGAACATTTTTTCACATTGGAAGTTAAAAGAGTTGGTTCCAACATTAATAATAAATACAGACATGAAAGTGAGGAAGTGTAGGCCCTGATACGGGCAGATTAAAGCGTTAAACCAGAAGCTAAAACACTAAAGAGTTATATTAGGACTTATATGAGAAGATATCTGTTTAACATTTAACAATGAGTTGGCACGCACTAGGTGGGGCTGGGACCCTGCAAACTGCTGGAACGTTAGATAAGAGAATAAACATTCAAGAGCCGTGCTCAAGGACTCTATATCCATGCAGGACCGGCTCTTCCACAGCTAAAGGATTTTCTAACCCCTGAGCCAAAAGAGGAAACTTTCCCACCATTTTTTAATCACCGCTCGGAGACTTATTTAAGTGAGTGCTGCGCTCTGGTTCAGTCTCTAGAATGTTTCAAGTATCGTTATCGTGTCTGCATTGGCAAAGATATCCAAAGAGCCCTAAAGGAGCTATTCAGGAGGCACAAAAGGTTTTGCTTTTTTGATCAAGGAATTCCTAAAGGGTTTCCTCTCGTAAAAGTGCAGTCGTTAAGTCGGCCTCGGCTGACCTCTTCACTGGGCCTGCGGTGGAAATGTGACCTTTAAATACAGTATCTCAGCTCTTCAGCTAAAGAATAACGGGTCTCCTTCAGGTTTGCTTTGTAGGCCTGTAACACTTTAGTGATCCTGCTAGAACTGTGGAATGAACAGGCTTGGTGTTGTGTCTGTGTGTGTGTGTGTGTGGGGGGGGGGGTAGTAAGGGGCTTGTTGTCATGGCCTTTCAATTTCAAGTTATAATCAGTTAGTTTTATCTAATATAACACTAAGAAAAGGAAGTCTATGTGCTGACACTATGGCACGGGGGGTTGCAAGTTCAAATCCCGATCCATGTCACTTTGCCATCAGCAGCCGGATTCTGAGAGAGCTCAGCTGGCCGTGCTCTCTCCAGGTGGGTAGATGGAGCTCCCTTCCTTCGTTTCTCTGAAGCTGCGGATGTTGGCCGGCACAGGTGTCTGTTAGCTGGTGCAGTGGAGCTGGGGACCCGGCACTTTCCTCTGAGCGTGTCGGCTGCCCGGCAATGCATTGGCGGCAGTTCGAAAAGAGGCGCTTTCTGGCTTTACATGTATCGGAGGAGCATTGCTAGTTCCAGGGGGAGCTACGAACGGATGGACTAATTGGCAGAACCAAATTGGTAGAAAAAGGGGTAAAATTTGACAAACAAAATATAAAAAAAAAAATAAAAGGATTTAATTTTAGTTGTAAAGTGTGACTATTAGAGCTAGGCCTTTAATATCTTTCTCATTCTCATTTCTGCTAGTGATATGTATATATATATAGCATTCTAATAATATGTTAACGCCAAGGAATCTGCAGTGATTGAACATTTTTTGGATGTTCTAGATTGAACTTGTACATTACGAATTTCTTAATGATTAGTAAAAAAGTACAGAACAGTTGTAATCATAGCAATAATACTCTGTAATAATAAATAGATACAGTAAGTGAAGATGAAGCCATGATGGTAATTATAAAGAAAAGAGGGGGGGGGGGGGGGGGCTAATGACAGATATGGTTGCATGATTTAGTATGTGTTCATTTACACAGCTGCTTGACAACGCTCCAGAAGGGTGTAAGTGGGTTCTGAGCCAGTCACAGACAGTCTCCCAGTATGGTCCAGCAATTTCTGCCACTTCTTAAGATACTCATCATGCTTCCCCACCAGCCTGGAAGAGAGTCTCTTATAAGTAACTGATACCATTCGCATTAGAGGTGGGAGTTTAAGATGATTTCCACTGTTTTATTAGTAGCTTTGTTAGCTGCCAACCATGATCGCTATCTGGCAAGGAATTCAGAGGGCTCGGACATAGGCTGGGCAAATGAGAGTATCGTACACCAACTATCATTTCAATATTTCTGTGTAGCCGCAGCCAAAAGTCCTGAATTACAGGGCCTTTCTGGAGCGAATGACTTAATGTGCCTTCCTGAGAGCACCTCCAGGAATCTGGACTGTCCTTCAAGTTTGCTTTAAATAACTTACTGCGTGTCCAAGAGAAGCGATTGGTTTAACTCCTCCCACTTAAGCCACACAAGCCAAGACTGGACCAGCCAGCCCCTCCGTACTTGATGGCGATGGTCAAAAGCCGATCTGCACCGAGAGCCCTTCCAGCTTCAAGTCCGGCTCGGCTCGACCCGCCATCCTTTAAGATCCACTGAAGACGAGCGTCCAGACTTTTTACTGTCCTGCACCGAAGTGGTGGAATGAACTTCCCTGGGGTGTCCGAACAGCAGAGTCCAACGCTCGCTGTCCTCAAACCCAGACTGAAGGCCCTCCTCTTCCATAATACTTGGGCGAATAGCAGAGTGGTCACATGTGAACATGTTTAAACTGGATGGAGTGTGTTTGGTTGACTTATGGGTGTGTTTAGAAAAGGGCAGTAGGCTCATCCATTGGTTACAACATAACTGAAAGCTGTTTAATGCTACTGTTTATGCTTCTGCATTAATGAACGTGAAAGTATGATAATGGTCCAGACTAAAGACTAGACTAGTTCTGTAATACTTGCAGAGTTTAAAATCACTTATTTCTAATTTTTCTTCCCAATCTCTCAATCGCCGTTCATGTGAACTCCCCCTATCACTAGCAATGCTCCCAACACAAAGATGGTGAAGACTACCACATCTCCTCAAGACACTGCCTCTTTTCGATTCGCTAGGTTGCCAGCGCCTTCTGAGGAAAGCACAGCTCCCCAGCTCCTAAACAACAGCTAACAGAAGCCTCTGCTGACCAACATCACACTAAGAGAGCAAGGCCAGCTGTGTTCTCTCTGACTCCGGCTGCTGATAGGAAGCAGCATGACCCCAGATTCGAAAAAGCTAATCCTCAGATCATAGTGGATGCTCCTTAGTCCACTGATCCACCCGGGGAGTTTAAATAGGGGCATCATTCTGGTTAATAATTATGCATTAAAATCAGACATGTGCAGGTCTTCTCTGAAGGCCTAGTCATTCCTGAGGGTTGGCCTCTGAATAATTTTGCATGCGCTCTCGTTGTCAACAGTAGAACCAGTGCACCTGTTTACCTCAGGAGCTCTGGGGTTGTTCTGAGGACAAGCTACTTTATGTGCGAGCAGTTCCTTCACACGTTCGCTCCCCTGGTAGACACATCGATCCATTTTTATCAGGTACTGATGCTTGTTCCATTCTGACTTGAATAGATTCAGTGTCTTTTGATCTGACACAATAAGAACTTCAACAGAACGATTCATTTCGAGATTCATTGGAGGCTGTTAAGATGCTGAGCATGATATATGCTGTGAAGAAGCCATTAACTGTTATGAGTATTTATTCAGCATAAGATAGTGTGGGTTGTAGGGAATTCTAATCACCGAATCACATCATGATATCTCTAGATTATCAATTTGTGCTAATGGCATCTCAATCGGGGCCCTGCTGAGCTGAGTCCTTTCAAAGAGAAATGATTCTTAAATTGTTGTATTTATAATAGGTTGCTTTCATCAGCACAGTCCATTTAAAAGAATGGAACTTCCTAGACGTCTTCTTGACTAAATATAGTTATCAGGGAAGCTGCTCTGCTCGCAGGCCGAGCCTACACCGGGTTGCATACCCAGACACAGTTATCTGTCCGAAGGCGTTTCTCATTTGCATTCCATGCTTGAAATACTCAACTGCTCCTGATTCAGATTTATTAAGACAGTAAATGTCTGAGTCTTGTTCATTTCTGACAGAGCCTGGTAAGTAAGTGGAACATTCGCCAGTGGAGTATTCAAGATCGAAGCTTTTGATTAAGCTGGATGTAAAGGTACGCTGCCAGAAACGCTTAAAGTCAAGCTTTAGACCTAAAATGCTGCAGTAACTTTTTTTTTTAAGTAAAGTTTTTTAGTCTTAGTTCAGTCAAAAGTTCTCCCATAACTCACATTTTTCACTTCTGCATCTTAGTTTGGTCAACAATCCATATTGAGTTTAGCCTCAAAAACATTCAGCTGAAACTCGCTAAATACTGTATAAGATGTTTACTCTGTGCCCCCCCCCCCTCCACCTGTTTCCTGTTTATTTTCATCTGCAGGTTAGGTTAGGACCACCACTCATAACATGACATCCCCAGACTGGGAGGCTTTTGACAATGGAACACTGAGGCCTGGCTGGGATTTAAACTTCTGACCTCCTTACACTTGAACAGGATCTAGAGCTGTGAAATTACACTGCATAAAATTAGTAAGTAAATAAGTAAATTCACTTTACCTTCTTTCTCAGACATAGACATGTACACAGGTTCACAGCTCTAAAGTGGAGCGACTGTCTAACTGCCTGCTTGTCAACAGTTCAATCCCATCATCACCACTGATAGCCCTCTATGGTCAGGAGTCTGAGAATAGGAAGGCCTCTTTTATTCCACGTGATAGGGGGTACTCCGACCTGCTGATGGAAATAAACAGTATACTGATCGAGGGGGCGGAGCTAAGCAGACTAAATTTGATCAGTTTCAGCTACAGTCAATGTATGCATTGTTGACCAAACTGAGATATAAAACGAATAAGAAAACGCACAGAGAGCCGCAAAATCTGGGTGAAAATGAAATATTTTGGGACAAGAACCTGGTTCTGAAGTACCCATCAGCGTCGGACTGATAGCACTGTCTAAGGCAAACTACAATAGCTGCTTGTTAAGAGCTAATCAGAAAGAAAAGCGTGAGAATTTCCAACGGCTCACTTCGACAGATACAAAGCACTTTCCGATGTTCTTCCTTTGACATTGACTTCGGCTTTGGGTCGGATTAGTTCATTCCCAGTCTTAGCCCATCTCTCCGAAGGACACAAAAGATTCCTTTCAGGCATTTTTTTGCTCAGTGCCCCGTCACAGCCGAACTCATGATCCCCACCATACAATGGACCTGAAGACAATTGAAGGAGCCACCATCACCACCGTCTTTTATATTGTCGCTAATTAAAGCAGAAGTCATTAAAACTGTCTGCGTTTTGGATTATGCTCTTATCTGCCTCCATTACCGAGATAGCCGCCCTGGCCGGTAATTGAGCCTGCTGTGACAAGTGGGCAAGGGCCACTGGGCTGGGTTAGCGAAAGAACACGGCTCGGCTGCCTTTTTCACACGGATTCGGTGGCCTTCTTTTCTTTCCCTCCCTCATTCTCTCGGCGCAGGAGGGATGAATCAAAAGTGCGGATCAAAGGGAAGGAAGTGCTGGGGATGTTTTAATTAAAGATGTTTGTTCTTGATAGAGCGCCCTTCTCTTAATGAAGGGAAGATTTGGGTTCCCATAAACGAGCGCGGCGCGATGGAGGAAATTGAGGTTTGAAAGTTAATGGCTTGCGCTGATGGGCCGCGAGATAGGAAATCTTGGGGGGGGGGTTCTGAGCCGCTTCGGTTCCGCCGCCGCTGTTTAATGTGGGCAAAAAAGTAAAAGTAAACTGCGCCTGGATTCGGTGCAAACTTCCAAATTATAGCTTAAGCATGGCTAAATGACTCGGAAAGGCAGGAATATGCTACATTACTTTTAGCGCTTTTAATTTAATAGCCAAGTCAATATTCTCACAGTGCGTGTTTTTATCTGGTTCAGCTGCACCTACATGGAGAAAAGGTAGGGGGGGGGGGGTAAAATGACTGAGTCTGAATCTAAAGTAACCTTTGCTGTGAAAAGAGGAAAAGGCTATTATTATTCTGGAAATGTAGTTTCCTAACAGAGGAGAACACAAGGCGGATGGACGTGTGCGCAGGCATCTCTGGAAATCACAGTCGTTACAGGCAGCGCAGGGGTCAACACGAGGGCATCCATATTCAGAAACCCAGGAGACACGCAGAAAGGTCAAAAACCAGGAAGAATAATCTACAGAGACAGACTGGACTGGGAAGCACAATCAAGGAACTAGAAATGTGGGAAAAACAAGACAGCTGGAACCGTGCTCAGAATTGCTGCAACAAAACCAATGAAACCAACAGAGAGAAGCACGAACAAGACTCAAGATGAAACAATGATGAGTGGGAGGAGCCAGGGCGGAGTTAGGACAGACGGCATATCTGGAAGAAACTCAATGCAAGATGTACTCCCAAAGCATACTAATACTAATACTGGGCTGTGCTCTCAAAACAGCCTCACTTCTTAATGGCCTGACTTCCACAAGACGTTGTAAACATTGTTTGAGATTCTGGTCCACGCTGACCAAGTCCTGCAGATCTTTCAGGAGCACCTTCACCTTCATGCTCCGAATTCCCTAAAAATGTCCTATTAGATTCAGATCTGATGACTGGGAAGAACCAGCACTGAAGGATACTGAACTCAGTGTCATGTTCAGGAAACCAGTTTTGAAGGCGTTTTGGTTTTGCCCTGTGACGTGATTCATCACCATGCTGGACGTAGCCAATAGAAGATCAAGGTCAATGTGGCCATGAGGAGCTTTACATGGTCAGCAACCTTTCTTAAATAGTCTGTGGCCTCAAGCGATGATTGATTGGTATTAAAGGCCAAGAAAAATGTGCCAAGAAAACATTCCCCACATTTATGGCATTTAGCTGATGCTCTTATCCAGAGTGACTTCCAGGTTTACTCATATTGCAGATGTGGGGCAATGTAGTGTTAGGAGTCTTGCCCAAGGACTCTTATTGGTGTAGTGCAGGATAGTCACCCAGACCAGGAATTGAACCCCAGTCTCCTACATGGTGAGGTAGCGCACTGGCAGGTAGTGGTGTTACCTGTTGCGCCACACCAACCACCACCTCCACTAGCCTGGACTGGAGGTTGTGTCCATGGACTGATGCTGTTGGTGCCAAATTCTGACCCTACCATCTACGAGCCTCAGCAGAAATTGAGATTTAGCAGACCTGGCTACTTCGGTTTTCCAGTCCTCAACTGTCCAGTTTTGGTGAGCTTGTGATGAGCCACTGCAGCCTCAGCTTTCTGTCCTTGACGGAAAAAAAGGAGTCAAATTCTGACTCTACCATCAGTCCGCAGTTCAGGGTGCAACTGCTCTGAGGGTTAGTGCAGTGGTTTAGGGGTGTCCATGTCCTGAAGATGAATTCAGCCCAATTCATCTCCCAGAAAGGCCTTGATTGAGCTACGGGTGAGATTCCTAACCAAACTTTTTAAGTTCTGTTTTAAGTTTTAAATTTTCTAGTTTTTAAACATCCTCTATGGTGAGACTCCAAAAACATCACCAGGAGGTCAGAATAAAAACAGGGCCTCAATAAACAGAAAGCAGCGTCGCACGTCAGCCCCTCTTCAGAATCCATTTTCCACATGTCGAAAGCCGCCTACAACTTGAAAGTAATTTACTCGGAGGAAAGAGATGTCCCTTTGGCGTTCTGTCATCCGCTCTGCTCCGTCTGTTTCTCTGCAGGTATATTCCTCTCGTGCGCATCGTCACCGCCGTGACAGCAGCAGGAGCCGCGTCCCGCCAGATTAAGCAGGAGGCCATCAGATAGCTGGAAACCCAAGCCCACGAGGAAAGCGTTTTCCACAGCTGATAGCGCCCCGCTGTCTGCCCTCGCCGCAGAAGACTCAGGATGTCTGGGCGGAGGAGGCTGGGTATTCTTCTCAGCTTGTATGAACATGTACAGATTTTAACAAAGCTGACTTTAAGTAATGTTTCAAAGCATTATTAATCTCAATTTAACAAAGAAGAAATGGTCAAAAGTATTGGGATACCTGCTCATTTATTGTTTCTTCTGAAATCAAGGCTTTTAATACGCGTTGATCCTGCTCTTGTTGGAATAACTGGCTCTACTGTCCAGAAAAGAAGGCTTTCTACTAGATTTTGGAGGAACATTGCTGTGAGGATTTGACTGCATTTGTGAGGTCAGGATGTTGGATGGATGATCAGTGTCGGGAGCATTACATGTGATGGGGGAGAGTACTACTGAGTGGGTTGGGTAACTGATGAAAATTAGGGAGGGGGGAATGATAAAAAAATAAGCATGATAATTGGATCAATTGAAATGCGAAAAATGACTTGGAATAAAATCTTTCAGCGACAAAATACTAATATAGGAGGAGACTCTTAAGAGAGGGCGGCGAATGCAGAGAAATTTGGGCTGGAGTTCGGGTGGGACCCCCTCTAACAAGTGGATCCTAGGATTGAGAGATATGGCAGATTTCATTGTGAAGGTAAATTTGGGATTTATAGGATGTTAGATTAGGAGAAGGAGGGTTTTCAGGCATGTTCCTCCTCCCTAAAAGTATTCCGACTTTTTTCGCCCATGTTTGGAACCCGAGCCAAGAAATAAACTCTTGAGCCGAGCTTTTTCCACCGCTGATAGCGGCGTGCTAGACTCTGAGTGTTGAAAAAAGGAAAAGCAGAGACAAGCAGAGCGTGCTGTTTTTCTTCCCTCGGGGTTTCCGGCCTCTGCAAACACAAGAGCCAATACTCTTTCACGCAATCTCTCCTGCTCACTCTTTTCATCACTAAGACGGATTGCACACGTACGCTTGCTCGCAGTATACACAGAGGTCCCCACTGCACTTCAGTGTAAGAGGAAAGGTCGCGGCCCTTTCTGGAGTGGGCCTACTCATCTTAGCCGTTTATGTCAAACAGTGCAATGACCTGAGAGGCAGCAGCGGCTATTCGGGTTGATGGTTTGGGGCGTATCAACCTGGATGCGTTGCACAATCGTTGTGGACTAGGTGTTTAAAAGATTTTTGAAAAATCTGCAAATAGAGTTTCATTTCACTCAGTAGTCCCATCCAAGCCCCGCCCACAGGTGCATTCGTTCATAGCAACATATCTTTCAGCCTAAAGAGAAACTCTTTTGACAACTTTTTGTCATTATGTCTTAAACTATATTTATATTGTAAGCATGTGAAAGGTCAGTGGTTTGAGCTCCGGGCTGTTGATGACAGGGTTGTGGGTTCGATACCCGGGCTCGGCACGCTGCCACTGTTGGGCCCTTGAGCATGGTCCTTCACCCTCTCTCTGCTCCTGGGCGCTGGAGTTGGCGGCCCACCACTCTGTGTGTGTGTGTGTGTGTGTGTGCCCACTGCCCCTAGTTCACTAGTGTGTGTGTGTGTGTGTTCACTACCATAGATGGGTCGAATGCGGAGGACACATTTCGCTGTACATAGTGCAGTGACAGACATGTGCACCTTTACCTTTTTATGTAAATAAGCTAACGTCGCCATATGATACCATATGAAAACATAAATATCGGTCCATCATCCAGTGAGTCTCCGGAATCATTATCCAAAATCATTGGGTGCAAGGCAGGAATACAACAGGAATTCCCCATTGGAAAATATTCATCCATCCATCCTTCAGTGATTCCTAGAATCATAGGGCACCAGGCGGTAGTCCTACAGGAATACCACAAGGAAATATGTATATTCATTTATCTTCAAATGATTGCTCGGAATTACTAGGTGCAAGGCAGGAATACCACTGGAATACCACACAGAAAATATTCATCCAGCCACCTTCCAGTAATTACTCAGAATCATTGAATGCAAAGCAGGAATATTTCAGAAATACAACATGGAAATGATATATCCATCCATCCGCCAGTGATTCTTAGAAATCAGTAGGTGAAAGGCAGGAATACCACTGGAATACAACATGGAAAATATACATCTGTCATGTCTGCCTTAGTTTGGTTTTGGTGCTCTGTTTGTGTCTTGTCTGCCCTAGCCATGCCTGTCCATTAGTGTTTCCACCCATGTCTCCTTTGTAGCCACGCCCCCTTGTTAGTCCCAGGTGTCCCTCGTGAGTCTCTTGTTAGTGTCTGTAAAAGTACCCCTTTGTTTCAGTCGTCCCTTGTCTGGTCATGTTCATGAGCTGCTGTTCCTGTTTCTGCGTATGTGGGCGTACCAGTTCACGGTTTGTAGATTTGGCCTGTTTATGTGAGTCTTGTGTTCTTTATTTTGCTAAACTTTGTGCTTGTTTGGTTTTTGTTTTCTTGTCTTGTATTAAAACGTTATCCTGCGAGTATCCTGCGCCTCTGTCTCGTGACAAACCGTGACAAAATCCAGTCATCTTCCAGTGATTCCCTGGATTTACTGGGCACAAGGCAGGAATGACACCTGGGCAGAGTGGCAGTCTGTTGCAGGGCACCACACAGATCGACTGAATGTGTTTTTAGGAGGTGATGGGAAACCAGAGTGCCTGGTGGAAACTCGCACAGATGCATGGAAAACACACCACACCTCTCACAGATAGAGAGCGGTCTAAGGTTTGAACCCACAGCATCTGGCCTGACCAACAAACTGACAAAACGAAACATTTGAGGGCGGAGCATGACTCGGTCAATTCGTTGCTAGGTCAGTTTTATCGCATCCGAGCATCTGCGTGGCCTGCACACTGCATTAATTCTCTTAAGTGAATCATTGCTCAGACAGGTTTATGGGATACAGTATGAGTACTGTTACCTTCTGTTGTGAATTAGCAGTAAATATGTCAGCTGGCCTGCTTTACAACATGAGCACTGAGCGATGGAAAGTCATCTGCATGGATGAAAAGAATCAGGTCAGAAGCCGCCGCCCACCAGGCTTCTATCGACTCCCCAAATGTTGGCTTGGTAGATATATGCAGCGCTGCTTTGCATTACCATGTACGACCCGGACTAGTGCAGCCGAAAGATTCATATTCACCCCAGCGGTTTGATTCGGCTCAGTTAAAATATTGATTCTGACTTCCGTCTCTTTTTTCTTTCTTCTCCAGCTTGAGATATTGACTGAAATCTAGGCAGACACAGGATTGCTTATAGAGATGTAGTCATGTGACATTTGCTGTATGGCGGAAAACCAGCAGGCTAAAACGGCTCTCCGAGCAAGGCCGAGACCAAGGTCATTTCACTGACCAGTGAACCTGAAACTAGGTAGGTGACAGCACGCATCAAGTGGTACATAACACACAGACTCCGACATGGAAGTCATGCAGAATGGCCTGGTAGACACGCAACATGATTGGTCCTACTGTACTGAAATGAGATGATTCACACTCCCTTACAAACCTGGTTCCTAATAAAACCACAAGTGATTCTTCTATTTAATTGCTCAGGGATCCCATTTGAGCACTGCCACAGTGCTGCAGAGCCACAACATGTCTAGTACCTGTAGAAAATAAGCATTGGCAATAGAATAGGACTCTCTGGAGCAGGTAAACATGATAAACATGAACCTATTGGCACCATGTATAATACCAGGTGTGGGCTAGAGGTGAATATAGCCCCCCAGCATTGAGCTGTGGAGCAGTGGAGGAACTGTGTTCTCTGGAATGATGGATGGTGGTGCTCCATTCAGTCATTTTGAGATGAGTTGGTAGTTGGGGATAAGGTGTGGTGGTGATCGTCTTGACCTCTCTAAAGCTCTTCTAATGCTCTAGCAGACAGTTACTCCAACAAAAGCAGGATAAACTCTTTTTAATAACCTTGATTTCAGAAGAAACACTGAATGAGTAGGTGTCCCAATACTTTTGTCCTTTTTTCTATATGCCCAACAGTCTGTAGTCACGCCTGTTCATTCACTGTTTCTTCTTGCCCCTTTTTGCTGCAGTAACAGCCTCTACTCTTCTCAGACATTGCTGTGAGGATTTGATTGTGTTTGGCCACACAAGAGATGGTTAGATAGTTCTACCATTCCAACTCACCCCAAAGGTTCTGCATAAAGAAAACAGAGTTCCACTGCTCTACAGCCCGATGCCGGTGGCTTTATACCTCTCTAGCCCAGGTTAGCGTTGGGAATAATGAGGTTAGGCTCATATGTGGCTGCTCCAGAGTGTCCTGTTCTATTGACAATGCTTTTCTATGCAGATCTAATAGATACAAGCTGTATGAAGGCCTGTACCAGGATGGGTGAACCTTGAAGCTTTGCAGATTCACAGTAGTGAGCAAGGTTGCACTGAACTGCTTGGTATGCTCAAGCAATCAGAGTAAAATTACAATTGCACTCGTATTACAGACCACAGTGAGCAGAGTCTGTTCTGAGCGCTCTCCTGACTTCAGTTGCATTGTTTTTAGCCTCTCTACCAGAGAGCTTCAGGGCTGCTGCCATCAATTGGTGAACGAAACCCAATTGGTGTGTTGCTGAAGAGCACAGTGACACAGGCCATCGGCTGGGATTGAACCCATTACTTCTTAAATTGAAGTATCAGAGACTTTCTAAATGAGGGGAGGAGCTGCTGGTGTGGAGATGTGGGGATCTGTGCAAGCCAAAAAAATAACGTTGGAACGCCAGTTACCCAACCCATACCCAACACTGGGAGGGTGACGACCGACACATGCCTCATCCAATACGTGTGCAGCCAGCCAACGCTTTTTTCTTGTCACTGGGCAACGAACTCGTTCGGAGGAAAGTGGTGTGTACCTGGCTCATATGCATCTACCCACCCTGGAGCAAGCAAGGCCAACTCCTGGCTGCTGATGTCTAGCAGCATGACTGGGATTCGAACTAGCGAACCAATGATTCTCTGGCCTCTCGCCTTATTTCGCCCCCCAGAATAATTTTTTTGGAGCATTACTGAGCCGACAAACTACAAACGCTACAAACTCAGAGATGTAAAATGTGTATTTTGTATTTTGGCCTCTGTCCATTCATAGAAATAGAAGTCTGGTCTTGTATGACTGGAAATAACTGCCTGGCGGCCAAATGTGAGGACTTTGGTAATATCCAAGCACAGTGCAGTCTGGTTCTTGTTGAGAGTGAGGACTGTTGAAGGGGACTTTGGCTTTGATTATATGATATATTTGGCTTCTGATTGATTATAGAATTTACCATTTGCCCTCTACATGAAGGGGTTAATGGGTATACAGCAATACAAGACAAGTTTCACTCACCCTAAAAGACCCATCAAGCCTTGCAGACTTGCAGTTAAATAAAACCAGACGACAAAGTGAGCTGGATTTAGTAGTCGAGCACATAACGTCTATCCTAAGCTCTGATTGATTTCCCATGTCAGCAGTTGTTTTGATAGCGAGAAGGAGGCCTGAGCTGTTTGGAGACCAAACTGACACTCCCCTGACATGGAAAACAAGGACAGTTTCTCTGCTTTTGGTACACGCTTCAAAACGAATTCTTCAAGGGTTCTTAAGTAAAGCCAATAGTTCTATATGCACTGATCAGCCATAACATTAGTACCACCTGCCTAATATTAACTAGGTCCCCCTTGTGCCACCACACCAGATCTCAGCATTTGAGGCACAGACTCCACAAGAACTCTGTAGGTGTCCAGTGGTATCTGACACCAAGACATCATTAGCAGCAGATACTTTAGGTTGTGAGATGGGGCCTCCATGAGCATCATGGGCTTTGGGTTCCCATGGCCCCGTCTAAAGCTGGTTCACTGGTTGTCCTTCCTTGGAGCACTGCATACCGGGAAATGTTCTCCAGAGAACCTACTGAAAGATTTTTTTATGGATCCAAAAGTGGTTCCTGTGGGGTTTCCTTCAAAGAACCCTGTTTACCTTATTTTTACAGTCTGTACTGTACTAGGATCATGTCTTGGAAATGGGTCTGCTCTTCGGGGACACTTGAAAGTGCTAACATTGCTAATAATGAATGACAGCGAATAGCCAACGCTTAGCACTACGCCAATTCATCATGCCAGCTATTAGAGTTCATTCATTATTAGTAACTTCTGTTAGCAGAAGGGTTATTTTATGGATTTACACAGACATATCAGAGCATTATGACCTAATCATTAATGGGAATAACCACCCTTGCCTTGGATAGCACTAGTCAGACGACGTGGTGTGGACTGTATTAGGTGAGGGAAGGTGATCATTATAGGGGTTAGCTGCTCCACAGTGGAGCGTTGATAGCTCTGTATCACTCGCCGGAGTCGTAAATCCCCATCTGGCATCAATGGCCCATAGGGCACCACCTTCACTACGGCAGCTCTAGAACATCCAAAGTTAGCAGATTCCGAGATGCCACCACCCTTCGTCCCCGGTATCCTTATCATCCTCATCATCACTTGTTTATACATGCAGCAAACCTCGTCACGTGGCAGCGGTGAGGTCATTCCAAACCAAGGGTGGACATAATACTCACATATGACCGTGACAGTGGGTGAAGGGTGGTAGTGAGCTCACCCGTTATAGCATATAGTTATAGACGTGATTTTGCTGATGTCCAAAAGGGCATGATAATAGGGTCCCGAAGGGTGAAGGGTGGTGGCATCTCGGAAACCACAGACTTTGGGTGATGTTCTAGAGCCGATGTAGTGAAGCTGTACTGACAGTGGGCTGTACTAACAGTAGTGCCCCACGGGCCATTGATGCCAGAGGGGATCGACGACTCCGGCAAGTGGACACTCCACTGTGGAGCAGCTCCCCCTTCCCTCACCCTGACACAGTCCATACCACGACGTCTCGCTAGTGTCATCCCAGCCAAGGGATGCAGGGTATTCCCACTATTAGGTAGGTGGTCATAATATTCTGATATGACTGTGTAGAGGTTTGGGCTTCGATCTAGGATTAGCTGGTGAGGGTGTAGTGGTCAGAGCCCAGCCATTAAACTGCCTGGTGCTTATACAGTCAGCAGTGCAACACAGAGAACCATGGCTTTACAAACCAATAGACTAGCGCTGTTATTGAAGGCCGGGGAGCTAATATGCTAAATGCTCTCTGGGAATGCGAGCTCCCAGTGGTTTTCCTGACACCAATAGGGATGTGTTAGTGAGCATCAGCGCTGCCATGCGTTCTGCAGCCTGACAGCGAGTGAAACTGATCCACAGGGCCTTCCGCAACCTTTAATTGCAATTACACCACAATGAAAACAATCAATAGCTCACTGCTCTCTCTCTCTCTCTCTCTCTCTCTCTCTCTCTCTCTCGGACGCTCTGCTCTTGATTTCCCCTGCATCTTCTGTTTTCTGTCTTATCATACCTGTCCCCCCCCTCTCTCTCTCTCGCTTACCATTACTGCTTTATCTCTCTCTTACTTTTTCTAGTATCTCTCTCTCTCTCTCTCTCTCTCTCTCTCCCTCTCCCTATCTCTTACCTTTTCTAATATCTCTCTCTCACTTTCTCTCTCTCCCTCTCTTCCTTTTCTTTTATCTCTCTCTCACTTGCTCTCTCTCTCCCTCTCTCTTACCTTTTATATTATCTCTCACTTTCTCTCTCTCCCTCTCTCTTACTTTTTCTAATATCTCTCTCTTACTTTCTCTCTCTCTCCCTCTCTCTTACCTTTTATATTATCTCTCACTTTCTCTCTCTCCCTCTCTCTTACTTTTTCTAATATCTCTCTCTCACTTTCTCTCTCTCTCTCGGACGCTCTGCTCTTGATTTCCCCTGCATCTTCTGTTTTCTGTCTTATCATACCTGTCCCCCCCCTCTCTCTCTCTCGCTTACCATTACTGCTTTATCTCTCTCTTACTTTTTCTAGTATCTCTCTCTCTCTCTCTCTCTCTCTCTCTCCCTATCTCTTACCTTTTCTAATATCTCTCTCTCTCTCACTTTCTCTCTCTCCCTCTCTCTTACCTTTTATATTATCTCTCTCACTTTCTCTCTCTCCCTTTCTCTTACCTTTTCTAATATCTCTCTCTCCCTTTCTCTCTCTCTCCCTCTCTCACCTTTTATATTATCTCTCTCACTTTCTCTCTCTCTCACCTTTTATATTATCTCTCTCTCTCACTTTCTCTCTCTTCCTCTCTCTTACCTTTTCTAATATCTCTCTCTCCCTTTCTCTCTCTCTCCCTCTCTCACCTTTTATATTATCTCTCTCACTTTCTCTCTCTCTCCCTCTCTCACCTTTTATATTATCTCTCTCTCTCACTTTCTCTCTCTCCCTCTCTCTTACCTTTTCTAATATCTCTCTCCCACATTCTCTCTCTCTCCCTCTCTCTTACCTTTTCTAATATCTCTCTCTCTCTCTCTCTATTGTGAATTTCCCCACTGTGGGACTAATAAAGGACTATCTCTCTCTCTCTCTCTCTCTCTCTCTCTCTCTCTCTCTCGCTTTCTCTCTCTCTCTCTCTCCCTCTCTCTTACCTTTTCTAATATCTCTCTCTCTCTCTCTCTCTCTCTCTCTCTCTCTCTCTCTTTCTCTCTCTCTCTCCCTCCCTCCCCGTCAGCGGTCGGTCAAGGCACAGGGACGGCCCCTGGGAGGTGAAAGATGATCTGAAGGGTTCTCGGAGTGAACGATTGATCTGGGCAAGCGCCCTCCATTCATCTCTGTCTGGCCGAGGCTGTGCTCCGGAGCTGCTTTAGCAAAGCCTGCGCTGCCTCCTGCTTCGTCACCGTCCCGCTCCTCCAGCGGCCGGCCGCAAGGTAATTAAGAGCAGTCCTCCTCTTTGATTTATCAACGTCTCCGCGTGTCAGAGGGGCTGAAGTCATCAGCGCTGATTTGTTATCCCACCCCCCCCCGAGGAGCTTAGGCAATATATTACATCATCATTTATTAAGGCGGCGGTGACCCCACGGACCGGGACCGCTGTTTCCTGATGAAGTGCTCCAGCTTGGAAGTTGGGATGCTTGTTCCCACTTGCGCTCGGTGCCGTTATCACAAACCCCCCAATGTCCAAAACTTTATAGAAGACTCACTTAAAGCTCACTTATGTGGAATGAAAAAAGTTTGATGTTGTGAGTAGACATTATTAAAGTCAGTTAGCCTCCTTTCACCCTGTTCTTCAGTGCTCAGGACCCCACAGGACTGACCACCACAGAGCAGACTGTAGTATTTGGATGGTCGGTCATTCTCAGCACTGACAGTAGTGACACTGACTGACCTGGTGGTGGCGAGTGTGTTGGTAGTGTGTGTTGGGCTGGTGGTACGAGTGGTGGATCAGGCGCAGCAGTGCTGCTGGAGTGTTTAAACACTGTATCTGTCTGTCCACTCACTGTCCGCTCTCTATTAGACACACCTACCTAGTTGGTCCAGCTTGTAGATGAAGGTAAAGTCAGAGACTAAAGCTCTCTGATCTGCTGCTGCACAGTTTGTTGGTGTAGGTCATCCTCCAGTCCTTCATCAGTACCCATGGGATGCTGGTCACAGGACGATGGTCACAGGCCAGCAGTGATGCTGAGGTGTTTAAACACTCCAGCAGCACTGCTGTGTCTGATCCACCTGTACCTCTAGCACAACACACACTACTACTAACACACCACCACCACCACCACAATGTCAGTCAGTGTCACTGTAGAATGACCCCCTCACCCAATGAATCAGTAGATAATTCCATTATTAATACAATTAATCATGACAGGCCGAAGCTCTCGCGTCTCTTGGCCTACCTGCAAAAGACTGCATTACTTTCCTCAGACGGAGGAAACAGAAATTGTTCAGTGCTGTTTAAAATCCTTACAGCGTGGTGACAGAGGCAGTTGATTGAATAAGTTGTCAGCGTGGCAGATAGAGAAAATCAATCAATGCAACAGTGATTAATTCCCCTATTTGTTTACTTACATGGCCCAAACTTATTTACATCACAATTAAGAGCACAAGTGAATAGTAATTACAACACCGACAACATAAAACATCTTTCGGAGAGAGAGAGATTCTTTTCCCCGGCCTTCAATTTCCAGACGTAGCTGCAAAGTCACCTTATTTAGCAGCGGGAAGGAGGCTAGCTTCCGCTATCTTACGAAGCCGGAATATTAATGTTTACACATGCCGGGTTAATTAAGAAAACTAATTAATGCGAGGCGCTCAAATCCTGCTTGAAGGAGCCCGGCCGTTACCGCCGTCGCAGCCGAGCATGGGGAAGGTTTGTACATTCTGTGCTTTAAGCCTGACATTCAGGAAACCTTTGTTCTTCCGATCTATTGTGAATCCTGTCAATCAAATTCCAGCGCTGACATTTCGCCAGGCCGCTCCAAATCGCAATCCGGAGGTTTATGCAGTTCCAGCAGGCCGACCCCGCGTTATTAGCAGCTTGTTATAGATAAAGGAGCTTAACCCATGAACACCCACCGCTACAGACGCATGGAAACGGTGCTTAACGTAACCAGCCCGCTGTTTCAGACCCTACATCTGCATGTGATTTTCTGAGGGATCACATGGAGGTGACCTCAGATGGAACGTGGCTGATATCTTATTGATCGGAGTTGAGGCTCAGGAGTTGGGCCGAACGTCGGTAACAACAGCAAAACGTGGGCGGCAGGGTTGATCTTTTTCAGGCCAAAGCATAACTGTGAATACGGAGTCTGACATTCCATCACGGATAAAATCCGATAAATGTGTGCAGCACATCCTGGGAAAGGCTGGGTATCAGATAATGCTCCCTTCTTTCCGAAAAAAGGAAGCAAAGGCAGTGCAAAGGCCGGCTTTACGGGTATGATTCTACAGCAATCGAAAAAACAGACAGACTTCAGACAGGCTGTAAATACGCTGTGTCCAAATATTTGTGGCCACCCTTTCTAATGAATGCACTCTCTTACTAAGTTGCACCCATTGCTGACACAGATGTGCAAATGCATACGTACGCACAACTTGTCTAGTCAGAGCAGATAAACAACATGAGCCTATTGGCACCATGCTGCCTAATGCCAGGCGTGGGCTAGTAGAGGGGTATAAAGCCCCCCAGCATTGAGGAGCTGTGGAGCAGTGGAGGAACTGTGTTCTCTGGAATGATGATGATGATGATGATGATGATGATTAATACTTTTTGGGAGGAGTTGGGGAGTTGTGGATGAGGAAAGGTGCTGATCATCATCCAACATCTCACTGTAACGCTCTTGTTGCTGAATGCAATCAATGCAAATCCACACAGCAATGCTCCTCCCCCAAAATCTAGTAAAAAGACTAGATGGACAGGAGAGACAGCTACTCCAATAAAATCCAATAAAATTAAAATTTTTAATACCGTTGACTTGTTCAGAAGAAACAATAAATGAGCAGGTGTCCCAATACTTTTGTCCGTATAGTGTATGTTTAAAGCAAAATCATAAATAAAAGCATAAAAAAAAGAAAAAGGACTCTAATGACTTCATCCTCATTACAGGTAAACGTCAGGTAAACATCACTCTGTGCCAGTCAATGAAGAGGGGGTGTGGCCACAAACTACACACAGATGAGCGGGATGACAAGTTGTAGAAGGGGCGGAGCACGAAGCCACAGGCCAGAACGTAGGAGGACATAGTCAGAGACATGAGAAAAGTCAAGGAACAGGGAAAACGGACGGGATGGGTAAAGTATGAAGTTTCAGAGCATTTAAAAAATATATGAAAATGAAAAGTGCCCAGAGGAGACGATTCTCTAAACACCACTGCCGATTCAAGGTCACACTTGTTTCTTGTTTTGTCAGAATTTTTCCCCCTCATTGCTTCTCCCCTCACTTCCCTCCCAGAAACGTGCCTGGAGGCCTCACTCCACTGATTAAACTGCTTATTTATTTTAACCAATTTCACCCCTAATTAGCACAAAAGCAATTAGCTTTCAGAGGCAAAAGTTCACAGCGCTCCTTTTTTTGTCCTCGCGTTGAACCGAGTGGCCAACAACATGCATAAATGGCTTCTCTTTTTTTTATAAGGAGGGGGGGGGCGCTGCTCGGGTTTAGCATTTATGCGGAAGCGTGAAAATCATTCTCCTCTTTAATTACAAAAAACAAAGATTTAATAAAATCCCAGATCCTTTATTTACTCACAGAGGAGCTGAATAGCTGAATAGTCTAGACAGGGAGCGGGAAAGAGAGAGAGAGAGAGACAGACAGACAGCGAGAGAGAGAGAGAGCTGTTGGGTGAAATGCCCAACAGGTGCTTAATTATCACTGAGAGAAAGCTATATAAATAAATTGCCCAATTAATTATGAGGATACGTTGCCCACTATAAAGAGCAACAGTAATTCCATTTCGCTAACAGTCTGAAGTACTTCGTCTAATCTAATTAGAAAAGAAGAGCCACTGAAATTAATGAGTTAAAAACCTTGAACCAGTTCCTGATGAGTCTGAATGAGGCACTGATGTGAACAGAGTGAATAGGTCATTAATTAATTACCATACAAAGTAGTAATTCTACAGCTAGAAGAGAGAATTTCACAGTATCTAACTTTTCCAGGTCAGACTTAAACACGTTTTCTTTTTTATTAATTAACTTATCAATCGGTTAATTAACCTTCTAATAATACATTAGTTAACTGATTTAGAAGTTATCTGCTATTAATAAAGAACTGCTGACAGGCTCCAAGTGGCGTAGTGGGCGAATACGCTGCCACTATGACCCGGGGGTCGCGAGTTTGAACTCCAAGCCATGCCGCTTTGCCATCAGCAGCCAGAATCTGAGAGAGCATTACTGGCTGTACCTTCTACTGGTGCGTAGATGGCGCTCTGTCCTCTTAGCAGTTGATGGCAAAGTGGCGTGTCCTGGGATTTAAACTTGCAACACCTGGGCCATAGTGGTCACTTGGAGCCCATACAAACCTTTTTTTAACTGGGCTTAGAGATGCTTCTAGCTGTAGTCCATCATGATCACTAGCAGAAGGTTTAGAGTCCTTGGCTTTGAGTGATGCACCATCCTTTTTGAGGCTGGAATGTAGAGAAATCAGCCTTTCTCTACATTCAGAACCAAAGCTTCTAGAATACCTGCACTCATGAAATTTGGTGGGTTTGTTCCAAACCCATTTCTGAAGTTAATTACAGAGGGATTTGGTTAAATATTTGCTAATAACTGGAATTATGCTTGATTTTATTCTGCAAATTGACCTGATAAAGGCGCAGTGTTGTCTTGAGATGAATGGGATTCTGATTATGTGTTCTACAAAATCCTTTCTGTCTTTATTATTAATATTATTATTATCATTATTTTAATTCTGACTTTCCAAACTAAATGTTACTCTCATTTGCATATGTAAATCTCATTAACGCCTCGCCTAAAACAACAAGTAAGAGGTGTTTAAGGCGTATATGTATGCCGCGGATGATCCAGGACGAGGGTTAAGTGAGGATCCAGGCCTATTCCACTGCGTCTCGTTTTCTGGCATCTGATATTAAATGTCAGTGCAGGCTGTAAACCTCCAGATGAGCATTTATTTCTGGGATCAGGCCTTGCCAACTGCATCAGCGGCCTGATTAATGTATGACAGATTAATGTATGACAAATTAATGCGCTGATGTGTGCGAGACTTAATTAGGACTGAAGCCCGAAGACTAAGAGCAAGGGCCTGTTGCCATTTGGGCTATTGTACTGTCACTGCAGCAAAAACGGTGCTTCCTCTGAAATGATTAATGAATCTCCAACTCTCTTGACCTGTGAGTCGGTCAGCGAACAGGATGTGGCTGCGGGACAGCTGTTTACACATTGCAGCGTGTAAGCATCCCTCTTAGTCTCGTTTCATCCCAAACTGCACGATTCACTTCTGTCAAGTGCACGTATCGCCTTAATGACTCTCTGTCAACCAGCTGGCCTATTCCAAATAGGTACATTTACATCTCATTTACATCAGCACTCCAAATACTTCCCGCCCTTTCAGAAGTGGCTCGATTTTTCCATTTGCAGGAAGAACAGATGGACACACGCTGAGCGCCGAGAGGGGGTTAACGGGACGAGCTACTTCAATCTGCAACATTCTTTGAAAGTAGCCGGCATGGTTTTGAGAGGAGCTGATAATGGACTGCACTGCCAGTTAGCAAAGACCCTCTTCAAATTTATGCCACTGCAAATTCTCATTGTGATGACTGCATAGCTTAGGGTTAGGGGTTTAATACTAACCCCTGGTCAAGAGACATTACTTTAGTCTTGCTTAACTATTTAAATATACAGTAATTAGCAGTGGTGGCTCAGCAATTAGAGCACCGGGCTATTGATGACAGGGTTGTGGGTTCGATACTCAGGCCCTTCACACTCTCTGCTCCTCGGGAGCTGCAGCAATGGCTGCCCACTTCTCCAGGCTCATGTGCTCACTGCCACCAAGTGTGTTTGATCACTAGTGCGTGTGTGTGTGTGTGTTCACTGCACGGAGGGGTTAAAGGCGAAGGGCAAATCCCATCTGTGTCCAACACTAATGGTGAATATGCTTGCCTTGTCTTGTCTACACAGTTAAAGCAACAGTTTGTAAGTTGGGGAATTTAGGGATTTGGAGACCCCTCTGGTGAGAATGTGTAACTGCACCCAGCAGAGTAATTCTGATTAGCTCAGAGTAGTTCAGGCTGGGGTATATGGAGCGAGCTTAGTCAAAACTTTTAGAGGATGTAGGAGAATTATATAGGGTTGTCATTTTGATTATTATAATATTTTATTTAGGTTTTAAACCATTTAAATGCAGATTTAAAGTCGTGCTCTACAGAATGAACCTGAATATCCACAATGGTGACTTTTTAGTTGAAGCGTTTTTAAATTTTATTGCAGGTTAATTAATGTTAATAACTTGAGTGGAGTCTGAAGGCTTTCTATGAGGTGCTGCAATTTAATAAAGTACAGGTGTATAACAGTTAGCATAGTCCAGTAGCTACATAAAGCGTCCACTCAGTCTGATCTCTATTTAGGTGCTTATATAGGTTGTGTTTAACAATTTTCTGAGAATACTCAAAAAAAAAAAATCTAACCAGCTAATCTGGTTCTAATACAGCTGTACTTTACAACACTGCAATACAGGTAAACACAAAATCCACAGCAATCACAGCCTGGCCACCTGTTTTAGTCGCTAGTCATAATTAATTTAATATCTTACCTGTTTAGCAAGAAAAAAGCTAACTCAGCAACACTTCAGGCCAGTAAAGAAACAAAGGATAGTTATCAGGTTCTATAGAGAACCGTCTACAAAAGATTTTCCACCATATAGTGTTTTCAGTTGTGATGGTTCTATAGAGAACCACTGCCTTTGCTAAAGAACCCTTGAAGAGTGTTGTGCTGTGGGTAGACTTAAACAGAAGCCCCAGAAAATAATTTATACACCACTGCAGAGTTCTGCTGCCAGAGATTTTGGGCCCCATGAAAAGTTCTTACACTGGACCCCACCTGCCAAAATACTCATTTAACTCACTTAATACTCACTTTTCAGGGCCCCTGTCAGTCACAGGCCCTTGGAATCACCCTATAACAGCACCCTCGTTTACATTTCCCAGCTTAGAAAGCCATACAGGGTCAGCCAAACCATGACACCCCTGGAGCTGAGAGAGTTGAGGGTCCTGCTCAAAGACCCTAAAGTGGCAGCTTAGCAGACAGGGGTATTGAACCCACAACCCTGTGATCAATAACCCAGAGCTCTGAGCCACACTGGGCCCCCAACTAGGATTTCATGGAGCAGCGTAAGCACAGAGCAGCTCGAGTGATCGTCAGTTGTAGTGCAAGAAATGACCTTCTTCCATTACCAGATCCAGTACTTCTCTTCATCTTCATCATCCCTCCTCTTCATCACAGCGATGCAGCGAGGAACGGCCTCAGGTTCTTTTCCCCGTAAGAAGGACAGCAGCGTCCGGTGTGCTTGTGGCCGAGCCTCTCTGTGTGTTGACTCTGTCCTTGGACATTCCTGCATGCGCCTCTTCTTCGTCTTTGCTCCGTGTCCTGGAGAACCCTGTAGGACCTCATTACAGCTAATGGTCCATCTGTCCATCTCTCAAGGGCCAGCCAAGATCCCGTCTGTGCCACTGACATGGTCTCAAATCAGGTTGCCAAAGAAACAGTTGTTTGTAGAAAGTTGGCGGCTTATGGTTTCTTCCCCACCCCACTCCCCCCCTTCCTGTTTTGGAGGCAAGCGTCGCTACACGGTGGGGTCAAGAGCTTTTTGCTTAGCGCCGATTCATCTCCCGGCCAATTCCCCAGGAACCGGCCGGACAGATCCAGCCAGCATCTGCTCGCATTCTGACCATGGGCAAAGGCAAATCAGCATGCATGTCCTGGCAGGCCCCGAATTCATAAGCAGCTTCTGATAACGCTCTCATGCCTTGCTTCGCTTGCTGATAAAATATTAAATGACATTCTTCACACCAGTGCAGTGTTGTGGCCTTACACCCGTTCATTCGCAACGTGGTCTAATTTTTACTAGCAGTTTTTCTTATCCTGACTTCTCATCTTCATACTCAGCGATAACCTTGCTAGGCCATGCACAATGTCCCTTTTAATAATGTGATGTTCGTCAGGTGGTGATGGATGTTGCAACTTTCTAATATGATTAGAAAAGATCTTCCAGGTTTAGTTCCATTCACATTCAGATGTTTCAGATCATCCACTGCTGAAGGAGTTCATGCCGGAAAACCCTCTAATATAATCCCAATGTTTGATTGCAGTTGTCACTGCCAAGGGTGGCACATACAGTTATTATCTACCCTATATGGGCATCCAGTTTTCTTCTGATATTAAGGTTATTAAAAAATAGTAGCTGCAGTTCTTCCACTGCTCCACAGCTCAATGCTGGAGGCTTTGTACCCCTCTATAGCCCACACCTGGCATTAGGCAGCATGGTGCCAATAGGGTCATGATGTTTATCTGCTCCAAAGAGTCCTATTCTATTGGCAGCACTTCTCTACAGGTACTAAAAAAAAAGCTGTGTGCATTTTTACGCACTTGTACATCTGTGTCAGCAATGGGTGCAAATTAAAGTAGCTGAATGCAGTCATTAGAATGGTGTCCACAAACATTTGGACATGTAGTGTAGATTTTGAATTCACTTTTATCTTCAATATTTACTTCAATAAATGTCCCCACAAGGGTCAGTCATGGGACCAGGAGGGGTTAAACATGGGCCCCATTTGGGTTGTACACTGCACATGAGGCCTAGATGGGACCCATGTGAGCTGGGGTTCACTTGGTAAGCCCATCTCGGTTGGCATAACCAGCGATCAAACTTGGGTCTAGGGTCAATAATTTGGATGGTGTGCCACTCGGACTCCCAGAATCACTGAAGTGCTTCACTATATGGACAAAAGTGGTGGGACAAACATCTCAATTTTTTAATTTAGATGTTCCATTGAGTCCCGTTGCCATAGCTGGTAAAAGGACTAGGCTTAACCCTAATCCCACTTTACCAGTATGACCAAAAATGATTAAGATCAACCCCTACAGGACTGCAAGGGACTCCATGACAATCCCATGCTGTGCAGTATGGCTTTCTTCTGCCACTTGAGCAAGATGAAGGATTCCTAGCGACCAGACAAGGCTGCTGTAGAGAGCCATCTTTCAAGAGAAAGACACCATGAGAAGTCATGAGACAAATGTCCATGGTGTCAGACATCACAGCTGCGACATTTCACCTGAGGACATCGATAACAGTGCACTCCACACCTGTCAGGCCATCCCAGCCGTTTAGGTACTGTCTACAACCATCATTTCAGCTCCGTCACACCAAGTGATTAGGATGCGTAGCTATGTCTGACAGGCCTCGCTCATGCCTGTGAGTTCTCTGCTAGCTGGCAGCGTGTAATCATCGAGCTCCTTTGGTTCTCAGTGGAGAATTTCCTGTAAAAGGTCCCAGGATGCAAGGGATTCCTACCTCTAGCTCTCCTTCATTACCTTGCCACCTTCACTTGCCACTTAATTTGTTGTGCAGTGCAACGCCAGAAATGCCCCCGGTGCCTGACAAAGACGTGAAGGGCCTGTGGAAGAGCTCCACAGGATGGTCCTAATGAAAAGTCTCATTTAAACTGTAAGCAATTGTGGGTCTTTTACTCAGAGACACCTACTCTCAATGTTCCTAAATGGTTCTTGGCATCGATATACAGTTCTGGGAAAACTTCTCAAAGTGGCCATTCAGAAGTTCAGGGATTTCACAAGTTGGCCTTACCTGGCATTACATAGCCTATATGATGTACCATCAGCCATAACATTAGCACCACTGCAAGGTGAAGTGAAAAACATCTACAGTGGCTCCTGTCAAGCGGTGGACACATTAGACATCAAGTGAACAGTCAGTTCGTGAAGCAGGAAAAATGGACAAGCGTGAGAATTTGAGACACTTTGCCAAGAACCAAACTGTGATGTTCCAGACAACTGGGTCAGAACATCTCCAAACCATCAGACGGGTCTTGTGGGGTGTTCCCGGTATGCAGTGGTCAGTACCTACCAGAAGAACGGCAAGAAAGGACAACCGAACTGGTGAACAGGCGACAGGGTCATGGGCACTCAAGCTCATTGATGCTCATGGAGGCCCCGCCTCACAACTTACAGGACTTAAAGGATCTGCTGCCAATGTCTTGCTGTCAGATACTACAGGACGCCTTCTGAGGGCTTGTAGGGCCCATGCCTCGAATGGTCAGATCTGCTGTGGCGGCACAATTGGGACCTACTCAATATTAGGCAGGTGGTGCTAATGTTATGGCTGAACGGTGCCTATTCAGATATTCAGTAGTTTATCTTGGCTGTAGTGACATGAATGGTGACTCTAGCATTCAGCAGTTAGTACAGTGTCTTAGCCACAAGCTAACATGTTAGCCATAAGCTAACACACGACCTACAACTTACAAAGCAGGTTTTCAAGCTTCAGAGTGGTTCTTCTCGTACAAAACTGAGCTCATCAACTCCAGAGGCCCAGTGTCCAGCACAGCTTGGTGATGTGTTAGAACAGAGAATCCACCCAACTGTGTTGGACACTGGCCCTGTATGACCTAATGACCCTTTCCTCTGTGCATGACACCCAAAAACACAGAGAAACGCATCTTCCAACCAATCAGCTTGTGGAACCACTCCAGCTTGCTTGAAATGAGGACCTGCACCTTTACGGATAGGACTGGGCGCCTCCGGCTGAGATATTAGCTCATGATACAAATCTGAGACTGTATTACAGACGTATCCTACCTCTAAATCTTATCTAGATGAATCACTATGATAGCTTTAGGTGGGACAGGCGCTATTACAGAGCAACATATCCTAACGTCATTATCTTCTCCTTACTCCAGATAAGAAGAGAGGATTACAGGAGCGTCCTGACTTGATAACAATGCCCTAAATGCGGTCTTAGCTTTAGGCTAACCTCACCAGGGTCCGGTTCTACGGTTAGTTTCTCTACTGAAACAAATAGCGCTAGCGTGTTTAGGTAGCGATGACAGACAGCCGTTCAGAAGTTATTCATAGGAAGCTGTAGAGGGCAGTGTAGAACCACTAAATTGGCTGGAGTTTGTTTGAAATTGGCGGTGGAAAACTCGCAGGGGGACAAAATTTGGATTTGAGCTGGTTTTTAATGTTTTGATAGGTTAAATAATACACACACACATATATTTATATTTATATATATATGTAATACTGTATTGCTTTATAAAAACATCTGAAATTTGAATAGGCCAACCGTTTCCCCTCATCCACTCCTGTTATTCATTCCTGTCCAGGCAACACCATTGCGAGCCCATGTAAATATATATATATAATATATATATATATATATATATATATATATATATATATATATATTATATATATATATATACATATATATACAACCTGTGCCATATTAGTTCAGAGTTTCTTGTGGAAGCACTGAGAGATTTCTGCAGTTGGCTAAAGGCTACCACACACTGGAGAAAAACTTCACTCATATATATTTAACTGAATAAATCATCATTTAGTGCTTTTTGTTTGATATGAGGGGAGAAACTCCTCAGAAAGTTGCTCATTTCAAGCTAAAATGCCTGAGGTGAAATACAATGCAACTAGGCTAGTAATGCTAGCTGAAGTGTAAACAAATGCTTAGCGTTTCTGTGTTTATCTTAAAGACTTCAGACTGAAGCCTTTATTGGTCTTAAATCAAGCCACACTTTATCTATTGTAGATTTGTGGTCTAGGTTTGGGTGTAATATAGTACAGTAGTGCTGAGTGGTGTCTGCCTGAGGTACGCTAGCCTGTAGCGCTAATGTTTTGTGTAGCCTGTAGTCGTATTTTTGGGGCTATAATTTGATCATTATTCCTTTCCCGTATCATTTTTGACTGAAATGCTCATACATAGGAAGCATAGAGGAGCTAATATCTTCTGATGATCATTTGGGAAACACACTCCTGAGCTTTTAAAAACTGGAAAGCAAGACAAGTTGGCAGAGAACAGGCCTTTAGCTTGTAAGCAGCCAAGATCAACCACCCACCACCTACAACAGTTTTACTGAAGCTGCAGCAGCTGAAGATCCAGATCATTAGTCTTCAGAACTATTTCTAATTTAACAGTTTTATTTTCTCTTATTTTCCAGCTCATTCCTTTAGCAACTGCATCTCATTAGTATGTTGTCATTGTCTCTTACTGAACCTATTTAGTGCTTTTATTGCCTTCTAATTTTGACTTCCTTTGGTAAATTGGGTTGCAGGCCAATAAATAAAAAGGAGCACATCATTGATGTGGTCACGATTCAGGCTCTGTCATCGGATCTCTCTCAAACCTGATTGCTGAACATAAAGCCTTCACTAGGCCCGAAGGGGGAAAAAGCCCTGACCTCAGGATCGTCAATACAGCAAACTCACTAATGGCATATCAGTGCAGATTATGTTACCACAGGATTTTGACTTCAGACTATACCTAAAAATAAAAATTCTAAATGGTTCTTGGGCCAGACGTACCATTCTACACAAAAGGGGTTCTTTAGGAAAGGCAATGGCCCTGTATAGAACCATGATCATTCAGGAACTGTCTGAATGCTCGAAGGGTTCTTCGCACTGGTGGAAATCTATATTCTATATAAGGGTTTTCATTTGATTCCTTCAAAATGGACACCACAGAAAGCTCTTCTATGGTACTGCTCCAAATAAGCCTTTTGGCACCTTGATTTCTAAGAATGTAGGCTGCTCCAGGCACCAATACGGTTGTTGATGAAGCAGTAAACCTCTGTGTAGAGCTGTAGAGCTTTCATAGCTTTCACCATCATGTCAACCCTGTTACGCTCCTGAGCTGCTCCCCATATGGTTTGATGAAGCTATTAATGGAGTTACGTCAATAGCATTGTCTGCGAAAGCTGACACCCAAACCCGGTCTCCAACTGTGACTAAATGAAGAGGGAAATCCCAGAGTCGCCCCAAAAATTGCACTGCTCCTTCCATCGATCCTATCAGAAGCAGCAGACACCCGGCCTTAGTCAATACTGTAACAAATGTGGATTAAAGATGCATTATGTGCAATTTCATGGTGGGTTCCTCTCGCCCTCTGGCTGTGGGTTTCTCAAACGGTGTCGTCAGCCTCATGGCACTCTATAATTCTTCATTCATAGCCTCGCTCTTCCTGCCTGTGAGCTATTTCATTCCCATCCACTGAAAGCAGAAACCTTATAGATGTAGGGCTGCTTTCAGAAACAAATCACTCCTAGTCCTGGACTAAACTGAAACACCAGTAGTGATTCACCACCAGAAGTCCTGTTAGTCCAGGCTTAGGCTTAATCTGGGCCTCTGAAGCAGTTCAAGGGTCTTAAACTGGTCCCGGTAATGCAGTGCATATTTAAAATAATTTAAAACAAAGGTGATACAAATGGTGCCATAGAAGAACCACTTCGGTTCCATGAGAGACCTTGGCTCGCCAGGCTAAAGTACAGCCTCCAAACATGGTGGAGGTAGTTTCATCAACAACTCACAGTGAGAGCTAGCTAGGCTTTAGTACAGCCCCCAAACATGGTGGAGGTAGTTTCATCAACAATTCACAGTGAGAGCTAGCCAGGCTAAAGTACAGCCTCCAAACATGGTGGAGGTAGTTTCATCAACAACTCACAGTGAGAGCTAGCTAGGCTTTAGTACAGCCCCCAAACATGGTGGAGGTAGTTTCATCAACAATTCACAGTGAGAGCTAGCCAGGCTAAAGTACAGCCTCCA